>NC_056728.1:1379712305-1379809805 GCF_019279795.1 Protopterus annectens | reverse complement strand
GATGCATTAAAAAAGCAAATACAGACCACATGATCAAACGTTGAAAGTCACATAAAAAAACAGATCTTTAAAGAAACACTGGTTCAAAACTGAGAGTGTGCGATACAAAACATAAGTATTCAAATACGACCAAATTCAAACACATGGTATCCCAGTGTGTAGATATATAAATGCAATACGTTGGGTCTGAAAATATATCAAAAAGATTAGTGATGAGGGGGTGTGGCCAGGATAACAAGCTGAAAGCTGAAAGCAGCATAACATGTCTGCTCTGCTTCATTTCATTATTCTTGACAGGATTTCTTTGTCATTTTTACAAATTGTCACTTAAAAGCTCTGAATCTAACAAGTGGAAACTATCAGGATCATTTTGGTGTAAAAATCAAGTGATATTTTCTATAATCCTGTCAGACTTCAAGAGGAAAGAAACAAGGAGAGTGTCCCTGAAGGAAGATGAACCATTCTAAAACTGCTCAACAAGACACTACAATGAAGAAAGAGCTGCACTCTATTCTTTCAAATATTCAGGACTTGGTTCTCAAAACAGACAAACTGGATTATAAAGTGGACAAAATAAAAAGTACAGTTTTGTACCTACCATAAATGTAGATGTCCGATAGGTATGCATCTGCAGTCCTAACATACGGGTTGTCCTGCCTCAGGCAGCCCTTCGGTCGGCCGGATTCCAAAGTCTGGGTCTGGCCTCGGCTGATGTCGCCCTTCACCCGATGTCATAGCTGCTGTTTATTGGCTATAAAGGCATCAGCCGACGCCATTTTCCTCAGTGTTTCTTGCCCCAGATGCCAAGTGCCCTCTAGGAAGGCTAAATTTGGATAAATGCAAATAATTCCAAACAGTAGAGAGCAAACAATATAAAAATATATATATACATATATACAAACAAATACACCATAATAGATTCCCCCAGCTAGCTAAAAGAGGGGTAAATACCCTAGGAGTACCACAGAGAGGAAGGAGGGTGGGTAATCCTGACTGCAGATGCATACCTATCAGACATCTACATTTATGGTAGGTACAAAACTGTACTATGCCCTTCAAGGATGCATCTGCAGTCCTAACATACGGGTAGAATATCATAGCCAAACTGGGGGAGGAGGCACTAAGATAAAGATGGTGTAGTTAAGATCCCTTGCAAAACAGCAGTTGCAAAACCTGCTCGGGATCTAGAATATAAGGGAAGATTATAATGCTTGGCAAATGTATGCACGGAGCTCCAAGTAGCAGCTTCTAAAATGTCTTTGGTAGCCACTCCTCGTAAGAAAGCTGTAGTGGTGGCTGTAGCTCTTGTGGAATGAGGTCTGATATTTTCAGGAGTTGTCTTTCCATGAAAAGAGTAGCAAAATCGAATGCAATTTCCTATCCATTTTGAGATTGTCTGTTTTGAAATTGTTTTTTCCTTGCATTCCTGTTGCATATGCTACCAGAAGCTGGTCAGTTTTTCTGCTGGTCTTAGTTCTGTCCAGATAGTAGCGTAATTGTCTGTGCACATCCAAGGTATGTAGCAGTCTTTCCCCCCTGTTCTGTGGGTTGGGGAAGAATGTAGGTAAATGAATCGCTTGGTTCAATGATACTCTGGAGACCACTTTTGGCATAAAGGTAGGGTTAGTTCTCAGAGAGACTCTGTCCTGATGGAAGATAAGGAAGGGTTGTACTGCCATTAATGCCTGTAACTCAGATACCCTTCTTGCTGAAGTGATTGCTAGCAGGAAAGCAGTTTTCCAAGACAAGAACTGTAATTCTGCTGTTGCTGCTGGTTCAAAAGGGGGAAGTGTTAACTTTTCCAGCACAAAGTTGAGATCCCATGTAGGTAAAGGTGGTTGCCTTGGAGGTTTTACATTTTTGATTCCTCTCAAGAACTGCCTGAGTAGAGGATGAGAGAAGACAGGAGGATCCATGTTGTATTCTGCTGAAATTGCTGATGCATGAATCTTAATGGAGGAGTAAGACAGGCCATTGTGGAACAGTTCTGCTAAATATTCCAGGATGTGTGCTATGTTTGCCAATGAGACATTTTCTCCCTTTGCTGCACTCCAAATGAGGTATCTTTTCCACTTGGCTGAATAAGTCTTCCTTGTGGAGGGTCTGCGTGCCTCCAGGATAATGTCCTTAACCCTCTGGGATAAACCTGGGTTATTTTGTTTTATGCAATATTCCAAGCAGCTAGCTGCAGTGTTTTCAAGTTTGGATGTAGGATCTTGTAGTTTTCCTGTGTTAGAAGTAAGGGACATAGAGGTAGATGCCATGCGTGTGTCCGAGACATGCTTCTCAGTAGCGGGTACCAATGTTGCCTCGGCCAGTCTGGAGCTATCAGGATTACCCTTGGCTGATCCTCTCTGATCTTCAGTAGAACTTTGTACATCAAGGGAAGAGGTGGAAATGCATATGCTGTCAGGTTTTTCCAGCTGAAGGAAAGGGAGTCCACCCTCCAAGCAAGTGGGTGGTATGCTCTTGTGCAGAATTTCTTCAATTGGTGGTTGTGTGGGGAGGCGAACAGGTCTATCTCTGGTAGTCCCCATTTCTTTGTTATGGCTTTGAAGATATCTGGATGCAGCATCCATTCGTGAGCATCCATGGTAGTTCTGCTTAAGGTGTCTGCTAGAGAATTTTCTTTTCCTGGTACAAATCTGGCCTGAAGTTGAATGTTGAGATTCAGGGCCACATTCCACAGGTCCATTGCCATCCGGCATAGAGGATATGAATGTGTACCTCCCTGTTTGTTGATGTACCACATGACTGTGGTATTGTCGGTCCTTATCAGCAGATGACCCTGTTGAAGGAGTGGTCTGAATGCCTGGATCGCATGTTTCACTGCCAGCATCTCCTTTAGATTTATGTGTAGATTCAGCTGGTCTTGGGTCCATAGGCCTTGAATACACTTGTCCACCATGTGTGCCCCCCATCCTAGGTCTGAGGCATCCGTGGTGATGGTCTGGCTTGGATGAGGTTTGTGGAAAGGCAAGCCTCTGTTCAACTGACAGGCCTGAGCCCACCACAGGAATTCTTGCTTCAGGCATGGAATTATTGGAATCTGGGCTTCTAGACTGTGCTTGTGTTGAGACCATACATTCCTTAGGTACCATTGTAGCTTTCTCATATGCAGCCTGGCATGTGGAACCAATATTATGCAGGATGCCATGTAGCCCAGGGCTTGCAGGACTTTCCTTGCAGTAAGCCGAGTTTGTGTTGTTAATGTCATGAAGTAGGCTGGTAGTTGCTTTTGTTTTTCTTCTGTGAGAAAAGCCATCTGAGTTGATGTATCCAGTTCTGCACCCAAGAAATTTATCCTTTGGGATGGTACTAGTCTTGACTTTTGCATGTTGACTGTGTATCCCAAGGCTTGCAACAGTTGTATGACATTTTCCAAATCTTTTGTTAATTTTGCCTTGTTGTCCTCTTGTAGTAGGCAGTCGTCCAGGTATGGGTAAATTTGAATTCCCTGAAGCCTGCAATGAGCAATTACTGATGCTAGGCATTTCGTGAATACTCTGGGTGCAGTAGATAAGCCAAAAGGCAATGCTGAGAATTGATAATGCTCTGATCCTGCAAGAAATCTGAGGTGTCTTCTGCAATCTGGTCATATAGGGACGTGCAGGTATGCCTCCTTGAGATCTAGAGTCACCAGCCAAGACTCCTTGCCCAGCATGGGAAGAAGCTGCTGGAGGGTCAGCATTTTGAATTTTGGAACAATGAGGTATGTGTTCAGTGCGGACAAGTCTAGAATAGGTCTCCATTGATTTTCTTTTCTTGGTACAAGGAAAAGCCTGGAGTAAAATCCTTGGCCTCGTTCCATAGGTGGTACCTCTTCTATAGCTCTCATCCTTAGTAAGTTGTTGATTTGTCTTAGAGCGTCTGTTTTTTGGCTTGGTGGTAGGTTTGGCATTCCTCTCTTTTTTGGTAGAGTGTGGAAGTGAAACCTGTAGCCCTTGTCTATTGTTTGTAAAGTCCATTTGTCTCCTGTAATGTAATGCCAGTTGTCGGAAAATAAGGCTAGCTTTCCGCCCAAGGGTGCTTCCAGTTGTTCCCTGGTAGGCGGAACTAGAGCCAAGTCATTGTGTCTGCCCTGTGGAAGTGGTTGTAGTTGAATATGTGGCAGTACTTCTCTGGTTGGTAGGTTGCTACTGATGTCCCCTGTAGGCACCCCTAGATTGACCTCTGCCTCTGGGGCGTCTATTTCTGACTCTCTGCACTCTGGAGTTGTCTGGAAAGGACCAATTCTTCAAAGGCCAATTTCTGCTAAACCTCGGAGGTTGGACCTGTAAGAAATCCTTGACTGTTTGGACAGATTTTGCTTTTTCTTCCACCTTCTTTAGAACCTCCTGTGCAGGGGAGCCAAACAAACTTTGTTTCTCCATGGGAGCATCTAGGAGTTTTGACTTAACATGGTCTGGTAAGGATTGTTCTTTTAACCAGGCATGCCTTCGAATCACTGTTCCAGTCATAGCTGTTCTAAAGGAAGCCTCCAGTGCATCATAGCTACATTTTAAGAAATGGTTACTGACCTGCTGAGAGTTATGTACCAAATCCTGAAGGGACTTGCGGTCTAAAGGTTCAGGAGAAGGCAGTTTTTTATTTAGCTGGTCTAACAAAAATTCCTGGTACTGAATCATGTGAAATTGACAGTTCAAGGCCCTGGCCGAAAGAGTAGCAGAAGTATAAACCTTTTTACCCCATCTCTCTAATGCTCTAGATTCCCTTTCAGAGGGAAGAGGGTTTTTGGCAGAGGCAGCTGCCACACCTTTAGGGCCCTGTGAAATGGTTTCAGGGTCTGCAACAGGAGCCTTATACAAATGGTAATGTGTGTCCGGGACCCTGTAATATCTGTCTGGGTTGGCAGGGGCTGGAGGAAGAGAATCAGGGGCAGTACAGGCATCATTATATGAATCATCAACAACTGTTAGTACTGGCAGAATGGCTAAAGGCCTATGCTGTGATAAGTGTAAAAAGGTCCTTAGCCTTTTCCTTGAATCTGAAAAATCCTGGCCCTGCCATTGGAAGTGTTCCCTCATAGCATGCAAGGTTTCCCCAAAGGAAAATTCTTCAGGAGGAGAAGCAGAAGGAATGGAGTCTTCTGCATCAGAATCCTCATAAGGAGAATATGGGCCTTCGTGAGGGTCTGAAATGTCTGAGTCATCCGAGGAATAATCTGTAGAGACAGGTTCCGGGGGTTCAGTCCTAGGCCTCTTGTCTGGAGGGGCTGAGAGGCCCTGTCTGGGTGAGGTTGGGATCCCTGATCAAAGAAATGAGATCCTCAGCCAGGCTGAGTATTTGGGAACTAGAGGTAGGCCTATGTGAAGGAGTTTTAGCAGGTAAGGCCTTAGAAGATTTAGCTGCTTTAGCCCTGGCAAAAGCCTTGATAGACATAGAAGCAGGGGGTCTAGCAGCCCCACGTGCAGGGGTAGATATGTCTAAAGGAATAGTGTCTGACAAATCCTGGGTGCCTGCTTCTGTAGCAGTAAATTCAGTAGCAGATTCAGCCATGCTCTGTGAGGCCTCGGCTATCAGAGGCATGCTTTCGGCCGAAGGAAGAACTGGGGGCTCGGTTTCAGCCGAAACCGAGACACTCGCGGTTGGCCTAACCATGGTTTCAGCCAAAACCGCGGGCTGCGAGTGTCGGTCCTTTTCCTTGCGCTTTTTAGCTAATTGAGTAGTCGGAGTCTCCGACGGTATTTTGTATGCAAAAGCGGGACCAAAAAACTCCTCTGCAAACTCCGACCGACGTCTAAGTGTCCGTCGGTTGAAGGAAGCACAGGCTAGACAAGCTGATACGTCATGGTCTGGGCCTAAGCAAGGAAGGCAGTAAGAGTGGAAATCCTTATGAGGTATTTGTTTCCCACAAGTTAAACAATTATTTACTTTGTCTGACATCGGCTGAGGCAAGAAAGAGTCCCCAACGGGGTACTTAGCTTTTTAGAAGTCTTCGGTAGTAGAAATCTCTGGATCTGACCGACCGGCACTTGCGAACAGCTTCTGCTTCGGGCACCGCGCGGCAAGAAAGACTGAGGAAAATGGCGTCGGCTGATGCCTTTATACCCAATAAACAGCAGCTATGACGTCGGGTGAAGGGCGACATCAGCCAAGGCTAGACCCAGACTTTGGAATCCGGCCGACCGAAGGGCTGCCTGAGGCAGGACAACCCGTATGTTAGGACTGCAGATGCATCCTTGAAGGACATCAAGACAGCACCAAACAAACTGAACTAATAAATGATGTCCTTAAATAACAAAAAATCCAGAGAGCAGCCAATAGAAGCCCCTGTTTCTGACACTGACTCCAAGTAATCGGAGAGAGAACATAATATTGAATTCTTACTGCAACAAAATAACAAACCTATTGAGAAATAGATGATCTGGAAAACAGAGCCAGAAGAAATAACATCAGAATATAGGGTCTATATTATAATACCGAAAATCCTTTTAAGCGAATGCGAAAACACCGGCACGTATTGTGCGAAACGCGATTATGTCGAACGTACTAAACCACAAAAACCAAAAAGTCAAAGTGTCATGGTTGGCCCGTCTGCGGTACAGCTCCGTAAGGTAAGTGTGCAATAGTTATGGACCTCAGGGTTAGGGTGCGGGTTAAGGTAAGCGCATAGATAGGTAATGTATGTAAGGTTTAGTGTAGGGTTAGAATTAGGGTTTTGTTACATGTATGTGTCTGGATTAATTGTTTTGTTTTGGTATACCGCTGTAGGTAAGTGTGCGATAGTTACGGACCTTAGGGTTAGGGTGCCGGTTAAGGTAAGTGCATAGACAGTAATGTATGCAAGGTTTAGTGTAGGGTTAGACGTAGGGTTTTGATGCTTTACTTTAGGGTTAGAAGTAGGGTTTTGGTTAGTGTATATATGTGGTTTATTTATTTTGCTTGGGTAGGCAGTATATAGTGGGAGGTGGAGTTGGCCGACTATGGGGATTCGACTTTTTGTATTTTGTGGTTTAATACGTTCGGCATATTCGCGTTTCGCGCAATATGTGTCAGTGTTTTTGTGTCTGCTTAAAGGGAGTTTTGCTATTATAATATAGACCCCAGAATATATAGGGTACCGGAACAAATGTAAGGGGAAAATATAGTGAACTTTATATCTTCATGGATTCCTTAAATATTAAACCTACTAGAGAAAAGCTCTACCTTTTGGTAGTGAAAAAGCACACAGATCTTTAGCTACAATCCCTTCAAACAGGAAACTTATCCATCCGAGATCCATCATTGCAAAGCTTTTTTCTAGTCAAGATAAAGACCTTGTCCTGAAAAGTCCTTGTCTCTTTCACATCTAAAATTAGGAGACTCACAAATCAGGTTTGATAATGATTTTTCTTCTATTGTAGCATTGAAAAGAAAAGCCTGCATTCCCCTTTTAAAATCCCTAAAAAAACTGGCATCAAAATTCATTTGATCTTCCCTGCTAAATTAAGACTTTTTACCAGAAGGAAAAAAATGATACTTTGGAGGAAGCTACCACTTTTTTTTCAGAAAAAAAATATTAAATTCAGTTGAAGAAATGGATTCCAGCATCAGTTTAAAGAGAAAAGCATCAAAATAAATAATCAGTGTTTCCTTCTTATTCTATATAACATCAATGAAATAGCCTATTGTCTGCCTGAGATGACTTAAATGAGGTAATACTTTATATTCTCCTTTAAGTTAAATATTATTTTACCCTCAGCTTCTCAGTCACTTTAGAATACATAATCTAAAGGAGAAGCTTAGCAATCTTATATAATACTACAGTAAATATTGCAACACTTAAGCAGTACAGTTGTCCACATTCACACAGACATTTTATACCCCCTCCAAATAAGTATAACTGTGCAGTAGTATACGTTAAAATACTGTGCTTGATATAAAAAAAGAGAGAAGATGATTTTTAAATGCTGTGCTTTTAGTTATATAAATGGTTATCCTTCTCTCTTTCAAATGTTATTTTATTAATTAGTGGTGTTGAAGTGCTTTTCTCTTGATGGGGATTAATATCTAAAGTATGTAGCCATGTAAATTATGTTTTTAACTGTTTTCAAAATTTAGAGGGGGAAAAGTGCTGAAAACGGCTTTCTGGTTCACTTGTGGCTTGTATAATGCATCACTGTGCTTTCTGATTTTAAAAGCTTTCTTTTTACAGCTTAAATTCCCGCCAACTTACTTTTGAAGCTCAAGCTTCCACATGTTCTGAATGTCTGCATCTTCATGAAGAAACTTTCATGAGTGAATTCAGGAAGGAAATTGGGACCTTTGAACTCTAAACTGCATGTTTATCAAAGAAGAAAAAACAGATTTAAAAAAACGGACTTCTGAATTTATTTTTGACTCACAACCTTCATTTTACTTGAAATCAAAATGTAAGTAAGCATTTGTGATCAAATCAAAATTAAGTAATGATTTAATACTTATATTTTAATTCTTAAAATATTACAGCTTCATGTTTACTTTTAACAGTGAAGCCGGAAAGTTTTCAGTGTTACACTTCAACACTTCTTAAAAATTGAACATGTTGCTCACTTAACCTATGTTATATCATCTGTTATTTAGCTTTTACATTAGGAATTAATAATAATAGTAGAGGCTAGCACAATATTATAGATTATTAGTTATTACAGCTTATATTCTGAGTTAATTTATTAAGTATCTTCCTTTTTTCATGTTTAATTTCACCAACAGATTTCCTCAGTCCTTTTTTTTATAGCAATTGCAGGAATTAGCCAACAGATAACATGGGTTGGTTGGTTGGTGCCTTGTATGGGAACCATAGCAAGCCAGGAGTAAAATATTCCATGCTAAAGGTTTTTGAACTGTTTGTTTTTATTATATCTAAATTAAATAGTATTATCTTGTCTATAACAAATGCCATTATAGTTTTCATTAGAATCTGCATAGAACAACATTACAAAATGTCATTAATACAAGTGTCTGCCCTTACATGTTAATGGATTAAATAACCCTAAGAAGAGAAGTAGCATAAATATGTATTTATCCTTGAATAAAGCTAATATATTTCTTCAAGAAAACCACTTATTATCAGAAAACTTAAATAGATTATTGTTAAAAGATTATTCAGTATTGTTTAGTATACTGTTTAAATATAAAAGAAGAGGTATCCTTATTCTATGGAAAAAAACTTTAGGTATACCTGAGATTGTAGATGCATATTCAGATAACGATTATATGCTTGTGAATGGTAGTAGTAAAACTGGAAAAAAGCTTTTATACACTTACAAATACATATTGGATACCTGACACTGGCACTAAAACTGTAAAGAAATATTTAGATATCATGACTCTACACTCCAGGGAGGGTGATATTGTTAGAAAGTGATTTTAATTGTATGCCATCTCATAACGATAAAACAAACACTAAATCTTTAAAATTTCTTCAGCAGCAAAATATTTAAATAACTATATAAATACAAGAAACGTAAAGGATTTATCTGAAATGAAATCCCCTTCTTCATTAAAATTCACCCACTACTCCTATAGATTTGGTACTCAAACAAATATAGATAAAATTTAGGTAACAAGTTCTTTACTCTCTAAAATAGATGAAGTATTGATTGTTTTCTGCCCCTTATCAAATCATGATGCCATTACTTTTAGAATAGCTTTTAGCCCTGACAATCTGAATGTTTGCCAAAGAATCTCAGCATACATAAAATAAAAGGCTGTCAAGAATGGGGTTTAAGGAAATTAACCAATTCATGGAAATAAATAATAATGGTGAGGTCTCAGATATGACTTTATGGAATACATTAAAAGTTGTTGTTTATGATAAAGTTAAAAACTGGTACTTCTCCAAGAGAAAGGAATGGGATAAGAAGTTAATAGATATACAAAAAGAAATTGATAAGCTAAAACTAAATCTCAAACCTAGTGATAAAATTGCATTTTCTAACATTAAAAAATTAAATAAAAACTACCAAGATATCCTCCAACATAAAATCTATATTAATCTAGATAAAATCAGACTGCATTCATACTCATTAAACCATAAAAGTTTACATGAAATAACAATCAGACCAAAGTATTTAAATGAAAGAAATCACATCAAAGAAATTATATAAAGAAATAATAATAAAACAATCAAAGCCTCAGATTTAAATAGCATACTAAATTGTTTGAAAAAGCACTATGATACTATTAATAGTTCTAAGCTGAATATAAGTAACATCATGATTACTGAGAGCTTTCTAAAAGAAAACATTAAAAAAATATATCAAAAGAACAAATTAGTAAAACAAATAAATCTTTCACTTTTAAATAATTAAAAGACCAAATTAAAAATCTAAAGACCAACAAAGCACCATAACTAGATGGAATGATCCCCGATTTATATAAACGTCTTCCTGATACTACACAAAAAAATTCTTCTTTCCACTTTCCATGAAGTTAAAACTACATCCAATATACCACCTTCATGGAAATATCCCCTAGTTTCTCTCACCATAAAACCTTACAAAGATTCCACATTATGTTTATCTTATAGACCAATATCTCTCTTGAATACAGGGTACAAGATATTTATTTCTATTCTGGCAAAAAGATTGAATACTCTATGAATATTCTATTTCTTTTGTAAAGATTGGGCCCCTTATTTCTAGTCCATTTAAGGTGTTAAAAGGTACAAAACAAGGCTGCCCTTGTCTCCCTTATTTTTTGCTCTAGCCATAAAACCATTTGTTAATTATATAAAAAAATAACAAAAACTTAAAATTCTATAATTTAAGTGACAAACTCTCCCAAAATTCAATTTGCTGATGATTTATTAATAATGTATGGTGATATTGAGACATCATTGGAACACTTAGTAAATACTATGAATTTATTTGAGAAAGTGTCAAATTTAAATTTCAAAGCTAATCTCATGTAAGAATTTTAATTGGGACAATACACATTTTAATTACTTAGGAGTTATTATTAAGACCACTTTCAAACAATCAATATCAGTTAATTATCATCACCTAATCAATACAATAATGAAGTTAGTAGAAAACTGGAACAGATTATGTTTTACTTTTGAAGACAGACTATCCCTAATTAAAATGATCATATTATCTAAAATTATTTTCATCAGTCAATCATTAACTCTTCCTCCTGAAAGGAACAATAAAAAAATAAATAAAAGACATCTTACTCAAATTCCTATGATATCAAAAAAAAAATCTCCTTACACTGGCAGACAACTAGTTGGGAAGAGGGTGGTATTTGTTTTTCTAACACTGATCTTTACTTGAATTCAGTTGTAATAAATACTATACTACTGTGGCTTAATTCATCATACTCATCCAGCTGGAAATTAATTCATGAAAATTTGTTACTAGAAAATAATACAAGTTAACATTTGAACCTCTGATTAAAATAGAAAGAAATGTCCTTATGTAGGCCTTAAAAGCTTATATGCTGAATTCTTTCCTCTCATAAGTGAGTTATTAAGTTTCAAAAGACTTATGTACTTGAATCAGATAATTAAAAGCTTATTAATAACAGTATTTCCCCATAGCTTCTACTAGTGAATGTTTCATTTTCTTTTATGTAAATAAAATGTTAAGAGTTAAAGAAAAGTAACTTGTATTGGCATCAGTTTACATCTGGAAATAAAATTCACTCAGCAGATTATTTAACAGCCAGCTACAGCTTACAAAATGTAATTGGCTGTATATTCAAACTTGTAAAAAAATTCATTCAGAATAAAATTATATTACATTTGGTTACAAATAATAAAACCATACCTAAAATATTGGAACTTATTTCTAATATTAGTAATGGTCCCATTATGTACATTGCTTTTATATTAAAAGCATATAAAATTATTAGAAGTGACTTTGGCTCTTTAGACTTAGCTTTCTTGGATTATTCAACTAAAACTAACAAAGAGGAATTTACAACAAAAAATAAAATACTTTGGAATCAGTAGGCAAGGCAACATCTTCTCCATTCTGGAGAATGTACACATGGAGATGTTTACAAAGCAGCTTTATAACCCCACATAAAATGGCCATAATCTACAAAAAACATAATATAAAATGTTGGAAATGTGATCTAACTCCGGATGCTGACTGGTTACATATGGTCATTAAATGTAAAATAGCAACATCTTTTTTGGATTGATTTTAGATATTTTTGTAAAGCATTGTGGAATGATAACTGCATAATTATAGATTTTCTTTTTCTATTCAATGTTCCAATTCCAGAAGTCATACCAATATACTAAATACCTCTTCTATGGTCAATTTTGTCAATAGCAAGGACAGTCATTGCAATAAATTGGAAGTCTACATCTGCTACTTTGTTTAACTGTGAATTTATCCATTTAGCTAAAGAAGTTTGTAATAAAGAAATTCCTACCATAAAAATTAGAACTAATAATACAACACTTCAATTAATTGTTTGGCAGAAATTGTATAACTTATTAGAGAAGCACTGTTTGTATTTCTATTCTTTGTTATGGACATTTTATATAGTTCATTTCTGATGTATCTGTAAATAGTTTGATTGGTTTTTGGATTTGTAAAATCAAATAAAAAAATTAGTGAAAAAGAAAGATTAGTGTTATTGCCTGCAAAGATGTTATAAACACTCACTGAAGTCAGGTGGGAACACTATTACAAAATTAATGATCTATTATCATTCTTTTTAACTAGTATTTTATGTTTAAATGCATTTGCAAATGTAGCTTCCCAGGTCCCATCCACTCCCACAGATGTGAAAAATGAGAGAGAAAGACAGAAAGAGACTGTCCACATTCCGGACAATAGAGGTATGACTGCTGAATCCTACACAAATGCACTTATAAGCACTTACATGAGTGCATGGATCATGCTATCCCTAATAGAACCAAGATGTTATCTTCCAAAAAAGGAAGCCAATCTGGTGGTCCTCTGCCATAAACAAACTCTACAACAGAAGAAAGAAACTGTTGCAAAATAGAATAAAATCCCATGACTGGAGGAACTCCCTGGTCAACCTCAGTAAGAAGCGGAGATCCCTTATAAAATCCTCCAAAGCTAGTTACGAAAACAAAATTGCCACTGACTCTAAAGACAACCACAAAGCATTCTATAGCTATGTCAAGAATCTCAATGGGAACACTCAGATGTGCTCTGAGTTACAGCACAATGGCACTAAATATACAGAACCAACTGATATTGCCAACATCCTAGCAGATAGGTTCAGTGCTAACTTTACCCCCCTCTCACCCCCTAGAGGGCCCATCTCTATACCGGAAGAATGCAAAGTTCCTATAATCATGGCTGCACAGGTAAAAAACACACTCTCCAAAGCCAAGAACACAGCATCCATGGGACCTGACAATATCCCAGGCTGCGTTCTACACGAACTACAGAATGAACTGGCACCCTACCTAAGTACCATGTTCAATCATAGCCTCACCTCAGGCTTTGTACCCACTGAATGGTGCACCGCAATGGTTATCCCACTCCACAAAGGGGGAGCCATGATGGACCCCGGGAACTATCGCCCCATTAGCCTGATGAGCCTGTTCTGCAAGGCCATGGAATGTATCATCGTGGAACTCATAAACAAAGACATTGGTAATCTCCAAACTCTGGACCCTACCCAGTTTGGATTTGTAAAAGGCAGATCATGTCTCCTAAACTTGATTGACTTATTTGAAGCAGTCACCAAAGCCATAGATGAGGGTAAAATGGTTCACACAGCTTATCTAGATCTCGCCAAGGCTTTCGACACCATCCCCCACTCTGGAATTATAGATAAGCTCACTAGGTATAAATCCCTATGTCACAAGATGGATTGCCAACTGGCTCATGGACAGAACCCACACTGTGAAAGTAGCGGATTCCAAATCCGACTTCAGACCAGTGACAAGTGGACTACCACAGGGTTCAGTCCTGGGTCCTCTCGTGTTTGGTATCTACTTCTTTGAAGTGCAGGCTAACACAGAAGGTCTTTGGCTAACAAAGTTTGCAGATGATTGCAAACTAGGAGCCATAATCGAAACTCCTAACGATGTGGACAAACTACAAAAGGGCCTCACTGAGACAGATACCTGGTGTCAAAGCCATGGCCTGAAGGCTCAATGCCAAAAAGTGTATTGTCATCCCCTTTGGTAAAAACTCTGTACCCATGAACTACCACATAGCTGGTAGTCTACTTAATGCCGAAAATGTGATAAGAGACCTTGGGACACAGGTGGACAGTAGTCTCTGCTTTGATAATCACATCGCCACAGTGGTCAGGAAATCCTTCTACGTGGCTCATCTCATCACAAAAGGATTCTCATCCAGAAAAAAAGAGGTCATTGTTCCCCTCTACTCATCACTCATTAGACCCATTATAGAGTACAACGCCCCTTTTGGTATGTACCTCACAAGACATCTACAACAACTGGAAAGACCACAGAAATACCTCACAAAGAGGATTACTGGCCTTAAACAGATGCCCTACGCAGACCGTCTCAACAAAATACAGCTTTACTCCATGGCATATCGCCTACTCAGGGGCGATCTCTGCCTAACATACAAAGCTATGCCAAACCCAGAGCTGTTGGACATGCTCCAGTTAAAGAAATCCCAATCCCTCCGAGCTACACGCTCTAGGGACCTAAACCTTGTCACCACAATAAACAGAACATGCTGGAAGGATAGATTCCTGTCCCAGAGAGTTCCCATACTCTGGAAAAGACTACCTATCTATGTCAAACAGAGCTCCTCATTAGCACTCTTCAAGAAAAATCTTGATGATTGGATGGGAAATTGGAAATTCATCCCAAGGATCACTTCTGTGGCTCTGCTAGACAAGGGCACAGGAAAATAATTTTCTTGGGTGGCGAAAGCCAGGGTACATGTTTTGGCTAAGCTTATATAGGCCCTAGGGCCAATAGCCTAGTACCTACCTATGAACCTATGAACATCCCTGATGATGGAAATAATAGCTGACATTCACATTAAGCATCAATTTCCACAGCATGGTTAAAGAGACTAATTTTCTCTAGAACACATGTAGTTTCCAGGGGCACTTAGAAGTTGCCCACATGGGATGCGACTTCCAAACTGCTGGAATGACAGCTTGTTATATACAAATAAGTACATCTGTCAGTGGACATGCAGTATAGACTGGTAGATAACACACATTTTTAAATGAATAACAACAATAATAGAATAAGAATATTTGCAATGGCTATTAACATAGAATATCACATTTGAATTACTAAGTTCCAAATATTAAATACATTCTGGAAGTCGTTGAGTAGTGTCATACATAAAGGCATCATCAGTGGTGTATCCATAACAACACATCACTTTGGGGGTTATTACCACACAGTACCATTCACTTTTCACATCATAAAAGGTACAAGCATAGGTAAGGAACACAACTATTTCTCCATAGTGTTGCCTCTTCTCTTTTGGTAGCATTTATTATCAAAAAATAAACAAATCTGAATCCTTAACTGACATTTAAAAAGAAACCGAACAAATTAATAGTAAATGAATTAGAAAACCTGTTCTATTTCTAGACCCTTGAAAGCCGCTGTCAGACATGATGATAAAAAAAATCACCAAAACATCAAAAGTACCAAGAAGAATATTGTACCACTGACATACATACAAGACTCTTCGATAATAAAGGCATTTTGATTATTAAAAAAATCTAAAGAAAAATCACAATAAAAATAAGCACCTCTAGAAAAAAATAGGCTAAATGGTGGAGAAAGTATAAAGACGATTAATTATTTTTGGGAGGTCATAAAGTAATGTGCCCTTTCAGTAAGTATTAATTATTGTACTGAATTTGGCCAGGGTTATGGTGGAAAAGGGTCTTTGGACCAGCCAGCCTACCTAGTTAACAATAATAATAATAATAATAATAATAATCATAATAATAATAATGTTGTTGCGTCTTTTGGCTTTTCCCGGTTAGGGGTCGCCACAGCGGAACTCCGGTCCGCTAATGATTGGCAGTAGATTTTTACGTGCCGAGTTGCCAGCTCTGACGCACAACCTTCAACGAAGGTACGCCCATTCACGCATGTCTCCACACAGAAGATGCTCTAGGTGAGACTCGAACAGGGCAATGTCGTACTGTGAGACCACAATGCTACCGCAGCACCACCACCGCAGTAATAATAATAATAATAATAATAATAAATCCTTTAAAGATTTCCATTAGTGATATCAAATTTAAAATCCAAATCATTCAACAGGGTATCAGTAGCTTGAACTGACACATGGTATCAGAGACCAGAATTTTTTAATTTGTTTCATTATCACTGAAATGAGTATACATAACTGTGTCATTGAAGATGCAGTTCTCTAGCTGTTTTTCTGCAGCAGCCACCTGTAGGAGTTTTGGTTTATTAGTCTGAAGTTGTAGCTTAGTTTATCAATACAGTAACATATGGTCAAGAGTGTTAGTGACTGACTTTCTTTATGCCTTACTTCTTTATTCATAGCTGTGTTTGAACAGCTTTTCATTGTTAAGGTTTCTTATCTGACCTGAGTGATGTGTAATTTGTCTTGGCCAAAAAGATCCACCTACAGTTTTGATAAAAAAATAAAATATAGGAAAATAAAATACAAATAAATAAAATAGATGCACAACCTTGTCAGTGATCAATAAAACACTATTGTTTTTTCCAGTAGAAAAAGTATATCTTTCAGTATCAATTGCTTTAAAAAAAAGTATACTTAGGCTTTCCAGTCAAATATAAATTAATATCTCATTTATAAAGGCTTAAGTAATTCTGTCTTCTTAACCTATGCCTGACCCTAAAGCATAAAAAGTAAAAAAAAATTAATCAGTTTTGCCAAGCAAAACACTGTTCTTTTGAAAAAAAATATTAAGATAAAGTATTCTTTGCAAATTAGCATAATTCACATAAGGAACCTGGATTCAAACTGATTAGGAATATAGTATGAATTATAATTGATTAACTCTAAAGAATACATATTACCAAAATCTAAAGGTAGCACCATCTACTCTACATATGTTATATTCATACTACCTAGTTCAGCGTATTGGCAATATCTCATGACCCTCCCAACTCCAATTCAGAGCAAGCCAGAGGTTTAAATAACATGATCCCACTTCCCAGTAAGACCTCAGGTTGTTATACAGAGAACCTAAAGTTTAAAGACAAAGCAAAACATACTTTGCATTTGAACTGTGTTTTGTATGCATTGAAGAAGGGGTTATTGCCGAAAGCTCTGCTATTTGTATTTGTATTAAAATAAGTGAGTTTTTTGTATTTCTTGTGTTGAGATCTGGTTTTCATTGTTTTTACTATTTGCTGTATTTAACCCATTGATCTCAAATACTCAGGTGCACTCCTTGAAGCCGACTGTTTTTGTTTGGCATTGAACTGAGCACCAGTTTTATTAGCACTATGGATGTTGTTCCTGAAACACAGCTTCTGTCAAATTCGAATAGAATTCATTGGAGTTTGGATGATGTTTTAGCTGCTCATTCCAGTGCATTGCTTAAGAATATGACTGGCTTTGCAGCAGCTGCTTTATCTATGCCTGATGGCCAAGAAACTGCAATCCTGCAGCAGATTATGACATTGGAAAAAAAAGGTGCAAAAGTTTAAATGGATGCAATAGCGTTTACATTTTCAAGCATATCTTGAACTAGAGATTGTTCTACAAGGTTTATGTTTATTAAAAATGCCAACTTACTGTAAAACCTACCCAGTGATGCTTAAAAAATGGCAGGAATTAAATCTTGAACTCAACGCTGACTATAAGCCCCTTATGAATGAGTTTTTTTCTAGATATTGAAAAAGAAATGCAAAATGAGATGTTGGAATATGACATTTTAAGTATATTTTGTTATAAAGATTATTTGCACTGTTATAGTGATATGTTGGAACATTTAAAAGTCTATGAAAAAAGATTTGAACAAACTAAAAAGCGCAAGTTGACTAGGGATATCAATGACTTTAGGAATGGAAATATTATTTCTTGGCCTAAGAGCACTAGGCTATTGAAGGCAAGCACTGGTAATTCTATGCATGAAGTAGATGATGTTACTTTTATGAATAACTGCCTCTGCACTGAGAGGTGGTGCATCTAATCCATTCACAAAAGAAAATGTTTCAAATTTAAATACTGCACATGATGATGGTGTACAAAATACCTCGCTATGAAGAGACTTACCTGTACATACCACCACTAATTGTAATAATGTTAATATGTTTGCAGTACCATCTACATCTAATAATGCAGTTTACCATGAGGAGGATTTTCATCAGGTTCTGATGTCCATGAAGTTGAATCTCCTGGAGAGAGTGGAGCTACGAACAAGAAACTTATCATGGAGAAGAAACAGAAATCAAAGTGAGAGAGGAAATGTCCATATGAGATCTAATGGTCCACAGACATACAGTAGGTCGAAAGTGAAGAGATGAACAATCTCACAGACAATTTTGACACTCTTCATTTATCTAGCAACATACTTTCTGCTATTGATATTTCCCTAAGAACAGGCTTGCAGTTAATACCAACAGCTAAAGACTATTGTGGACGCTATTTCTGATCTTAAGCTATTTACAAGAAATTTAAATCTTAAATTAATGTTTCAGAATTCTGTCACTACTAAACAGGTATGTAAAAGTTCAAGCACGTTTGTTCCTGTTAGCTGTCCTGTAATTGCAGCGTTCTATAATACTTGTGAGAAACACTTGCATGTGCCTTTTAATTTGAAGCATAATAAGAGTTATAATTTGTTAAAAGAAGAATCTGATTGTTTAAAGTGACTGAAAAGTAATAATAGTTTTGTGATTAAAAAGGCAGACATGGGAGTGTCATAGTTATAATGTATAGTAAAAAATATAAACAGTCATTGCAAGCAGTTTTAAATGATCCAATGTTGTCCTGTTCGATTCTCAGCTAAAGCGTCTTCTGTGTGGAGACATGCGTGAATGGGCGTACCTTCATTGAAGGTTGTACATCAGGGCTGGCAACTCGGTACATAAAAATCTGCTGCCAGTCATTAGCGGACCGGAGTTCTGCTGTGGCGACCCCTAACCGGGAAAAGCCGAAAGATACAACAACAACTTTTCGTTTATTAAATAGGAGTAATGTGAACAATATAATACACAGGGTTAATAATGTTATTTACAAGCTTCAAGTACAAGATGATATTACATATAAACTATTCAACTTCTTATATGTTGATAATCCTATGCTTTCCATTCTATATGGGTTACCTAAAATACATAAAGATCACTTGCACACACACCCCCCCCCATGTGAACCATTGTGTCTGGGAAGGGATGGATAACTGAGCCCACTTCAATGGTCTTAGAAAAACAATTAAAACCATTGCTAAAAAAAATCTTCAAAGTTATATTTGTGCTACTAATGACTTTTTAAAACAACTTTATCAGTGGTATTCTGTGAATGAGACAGCCCAATGTATTTTTGTAACAGTGGATGTCAACTCATTGTTCATTGTCATCCCTAATGAATATGGCATACGAGCTGTGAGAGAATATTTATGTGGGAATACAGCATTCACAAACAGGAAAATAGAAGTGATTTGTGCTCTCTTAGAAGTTATACTAACAAGTAATGTTTTCCTATTTGGAGAGCAGCTATATCATCAAGCATTGCATGTTGCTATGGGTACACCAATAGCAAAGACTTATGCTAACATAGCCCTATACGAATGGGAGAGTATGCATGTATTTGGTTCGACAAACAGTTATACTAATAAAATTCTAGCAATCATTTTTTGGTTTGGAAGGGTGACGATGTTGAACTAAAAACATATGTTTGATTCTTGGAAACTACTACAACTTATCTGAGATATGAGTTAAGTATTCTAGGAATAGAGATTTGTTTTTTGGATATAGCACTTAAATACTGATGGGCTGATATTAATGAATATCTGTAGGAAGGAAGTTCAGGCTATTTCTCCATAGTTGCAGCATGCATCCTGGCTATGTTTTTAATGGATAGTTAAAAGCCACTATATGAGAGTGAGTAGACTCACTGCAGATGCAACATTATGTAACCAGCAGTTGGATATGTTAAGACAAGAATTTCAGAGGAGAGGCTATAATGAAGGACTTTTGAATTAAGCATCAACAAAATCATACATAACCCCAATAGCTGCCCTGTTATTTCAATCCTAGTCCAACTACAGATAAACAGCAGGTACCTTAGATCTTCCAATAGGACTCTGCTCAAAGTAACACAATCACATAACTTTCATGGTGACTCCCTCTACTCAAACAAAATAGCCAAATCCTGGAATGCTCTCCCCCTTAGCATTCAAACCACCACCTCCTATCTTCCTTAAAAACAAAAATAAAAGAATATTTCATAAGCAACTGGCTCTGCCCTGTAAAGTACAGTTGTGTGCACTTACCATAAATGTAGATGTTCGAGTGTATTCACTGTTACAGTCATTACATTTGGGTAATCTGCTGGCAGGTTGCCCTCAGTTGGCCTGATTAACAAAGTCTTGGGTCCTGCATTGGTTGCTGTCCCTTTTTCCATGACGTCAGGTCGTCAGGGGTATAAAACATGCAGCCAACGCCATTACAGCAGTTTTTCTTGCCCCAGATGTCAGGTGCCCCCTAATGGGGAGCAAATAAACATAAAAACACAAAGGTATACCTCCAACAAAAAGCAAATACACCAAAAAGGCTTTTAAGCATAGTAAAGGAAAGTAGAGGTATAGCCAGAAAAAATTAGGGGGCTGGAGGGAGGGTAACCAGGACTGCAACAGTGAATACACTCGAACATCTACATTTATGGTAAGTGTACACAACTGTACTATGTTCTTCAAGTTTCACTGTTGCAGTGATTACATTTGGGTAGATTCCCGAAGCTTTGGTTGGGAGGAGGAATTTATATAGCATTAGGACCAGCTATAAGGCCCCGCAAGACAGCAGTGGCAAAGCCAACTCTGGATTTAGAGAAAATTGGTAAATGATAATGCTTGGTGAAAGTATGTACAGAGCTCCAGGTAGCAGCTTCTAGGATGTCCCTGGTAGGAACATCTCTGAGAAAGGCTGAAGTAGATGCAGCCCTGGTGGAGTGAGATCTAATCCCCAGGGGGATAGGTTTTCCATGGTGTTATAGCAGAAATTAATGCAATGGCTTATCCATTTAGAAATGGTTTGTTTTCAAATAAACTTTCTCTCTGCCCCTGCAGCAAATGCCACCAGCAGTTGTTCAGATTATTTTCGAGGTTTAGTCCTGTCCAAGTAGAATCTAAGTTGTCTGTGCACATCCAAGGAATGCAGAATCCATTCCCCTTTGTTCTGTGGATTGGGAAAGAAGGTTGGCAAATGAATGGACTGATTAAGAGCCACATTGGATACTACCTTGGTCATGAAGAATGGATTGGTCCTGAGAGATACCCTGTCTGCATGAAAGATTATGAAAGGCTCCACTGCCATAAGGGCCTGTAATTCAGACATCCTTCTAGCTGAAGTGATTGCTAAATGGAAGGCTGTTTTCCAAGAAAGAAATTTTAAGTCTGCAGTAGCAGCTGGATCAAAAGGAGGTAGAGTGAGTTTCTCCAAAACAAAGTTAAGGTCCCAGGCAGCGGTTGGAGCTCTCCTGGGTGGTATCAAGTTTTTTGCCCCTCTGAGATACTGCTTGAGCAGAGGATGAGAGAAGAGGGGAGGTTATGTGTTATAATGAGCTGAAATAGCTGTGGCATGGATTTTAATGGAGGAAAAAGACAGGCCCTTGTAAAGCATCTCAGTTAAGTATTGCAAAATCTGAGGTAAATTGGGCGCTGCTGTTCTCATCCCTTGAGATTGGTTCCAGGCACAGAATCTTTTCCATTTGTCAGCATAAGATTTTCTAGTACTAGGTCTCCTTGCCTCCAAGATGACATCCATCACAGATTTGCTGAGGGATGATAAGGGTGAATTTAAGCGATTAGCCAGGCTGCAAGGTTCAATGTTGGAAGCTGAGGGTGCAGAATTTGGTTCTCCTGCTGAGACAGCAGGGAAGGGGTCTGAGGCAGGTGCCATGGAGATAACTGCGACACACTGCGCAGGAGGGGGTACCAGTGGTGGCGTGGCCAGTCTGGAGCAATCAAGATCATCCTTGGTTTTTCCTGTTTGACTTTTAGTAGAACTTTGGAGAGCAGAGTCAGCGGGGGGAAGGCATAGACTGATAGGTTTTTCGAACTGAAGGACAGAGCATCCACTTTCCAGGCTTGTATGTGGGGAGTCCTTGTACAAAACTTGTCCAACTGGTAGTTCTTGGGGGAGGCAAATAAATCTATGTCTGGGCTCCCCCATTCGCTTGTCAACATGTTGAAAATCCTTGGTTCCAGTTTCCACTCGTGTGGGTCCATGAGGTTTCTGCTTAGTCAGTCTGCCAGTGTATTCAATTTTCCTGGCAGGAATTGAGCTTGTAGGTGCACTTGGTAGCTCAAGGCTGTGTTCCACAATGCCATGGCTAGTCTGCAGAGGGGGTAGGAATGTGTACCCCCCTGCTTGTTTATGTACCACATAACCATGGTGTTGTCCGTCTTCACCATTAGTTGTCCTGGAAGAATGTAGTCCTTGAAGGCTGTCAGCGCATTCTGTACAGCTAACATTTCTTTTTGACTGATATGTAGGTGCATTTGATTTGGGTTCCATTTTCCCTGAATGCACTTCCCTGCCAGGTGAGCCCCCCATGCATAGATTGATGCATCTGTAGTTACTGTTTGGGTGTCAGGGGGTAGTGTGACTGGTAGTCCCTTGTTTTGGTGGCAGGCCTCTGCCCACCAGAGGAACTCCAGGCGTAAGCAAGTTATGACAGGAATCATTTCCAGGCTGTGATAATGTTGACTCCATAGACTTTTTAGATACCACTGTAGTTTACTCATATGTAGTCTTGCATATGGAATTAGAAGAATTCAGGAGGCCATGAACCCCAAGGAGCGCAGTACTTGTCTTGCAGATAGCAGGGTTTTTATGGCCACTTGTTTGAAGTAAGTTACCAAATGAATTTGCTTTTCTGGCATGAGGAAAGCCATCTGGGCAGTTGTATTCAAGCTTGCACCCAGGAATGTAATTTGTTGACAGGGTACCAGTTGTGATTTATTTTCATTTATGGTGTACCCCAGACAAGTTAGAACCCTGTTTACAAACGCCAGATGATTTAAAAGTATGCCCTGGTTTTCTGCCTGAATTAGACAATCGTCCAGGTATGGATATATCTGAATATTTCTTTGCCTGCAAAATGCAATAACTGGAGCCAGGCACTTTGTGAATACCCTGGGTGCCGTAGACAAGCCAAAGAGCAGTGCTGAGAACTGATAATGTGAGTAGCCTGCTTTGAAGCGTAGGTATCTTCTGCAAGATTCTCTGATTAGGATGTGCAGGTAGGCTTCTTTTAAATCTAGTGTTGCCAACCAGGCATCTTTGCCTAGCATAGGAAGTAATTGGTGAAGAGTCAGCATCTTGAACTTTGGAATCTCCAGAAAGGTGTTTAGAGTAGACAGGTCCAGGATTGGACGCCATGATTTGTCTTTTCTGGGTACCAGAAAAAGCCTGGAGTAGAAACCTTGTCCCTTTTCCTCTTCTGGTACCAGTTGAATAGCCCCCATGCTTAAGAGGGAAAGTACTTGTTTTTGAGCCTCTGGCCACTGACTTGGGGGCAGGTCTGGCCACCCGTTTGGTGTTGGCAATGTCTGGAAATGAAATCTGTATCCCTGGGACACTATATTTAAAATCCATTTGCCCTGGGTTATGAATTCCCAGTTCTTTGCATGAAGAGCAATCTTTCCCCCCAAAGGGGTGGTCAAAAGATAAGTGCTTGGGAATTTTAAAAGGAAGTCATTGAGACTGTTTACCATAGGGGGTGTCTTGTTATTTCCAGATTTGGAAGTGGAGGCCCCCCACTGCTTAGTTCTGAGAGTCCCCTGGGACTGAAACCTGGGGTTTTTGCTGTGTCTGGCTTTGGCTTGACAGGATCTGGAAGGGACTGAAAAGGACCAATTCTTAGTAGGCCAGTGCCTACTAAATCTTGGAGGTTGCACTTGTAAAACATCTTTAACAGTTCGCATAGATTTAGCTTTATCCTCCATCTTTTTAAGAACTTCTGCAGCCGTGTTGCCAAACAGACAGTCCTTATTTAAAGGAGCATCCAACAATTTAGCTTTAACATGATCAGGCAAAGATTGCTCCTTAAGACAAGCATGCCTTCTAAGCACAGACCCAGTAACAGCAGCCCTGCAAGAGGCCTCTAAAGAATCAAAACCACATTGTAAAGTATGTTTTCCAACTTGTTCAGCAGAATGCATTAAATCCTGTAAATCTTTACTTTCCACACAGTCAGGAATCAACATAATTTTCTGTTTAAACAGTCCAATAATATGTTGCTGATATTTTAACATATGAAATTGGCAGTTTAAAGCTCTGATCGCCAAGGTTGCAGAGGTATAAACCATTTTACCCCATCCATCCAGCGCCCTAGAGTCTCTATCAGAAGGGGTAGGATTTTTAGCAGTAGAAGCCTTAATGGCCTTGGGCCCCTGAGAAATGGTTTATGAGTCCGCAACAGGATTTTTGAAAAGGAACTTGTGGGACTCAGGAACCCTCTAGTATCTGTCAGGTTTACTAGGAGCTGGAGGCAGGGAATCAGGGGCCAAACTGGATTCCAAGAACACATCATCAACAATGTCTAGTACAGGAGGTATAGCCAAAGGCCTATGCTGAGGTAGAAGAAGGAAATCCCTAAGCCTCTTTTTTGAATCAAAAAATTCCTGGCTTTCCCAGTGGAAATGCTCCCTTAAAGTATGTAAAGTTTCCCCAAAAGAAAAATCCTCAGGAGGGGAAGCAGAGGAAATGGAATCCTCTGCATCAGAATCTTCATAAGTAGGCATGGACAAATTCAGGTCATCAGAAGAGTCAGAAAAGCAGAATCCTGATCAGAAGACTCATAATCAAGCTCAGCTCTAGGCCTCTTGGGGGGGGGTGACTACCCCTAATTAGAGTAATTAGATCTTCAGACATTTTTATCATTTGTTTTTTTAGGTATAGGGGCCTGAGCATGTGGCCTGGGCGTCAGTTTTTTAGACATGGATCGAGAGTTAGGCCTTAGTAATGAAGGCAGTGTTGATTTAATATGCAAGTCTGTAGGCCTGTATACACCCTCAGAAGCTGGTGCCTGCACAGCGGCTCTGGACCCATCCAAGGTAGAGACATCCGCGGGTTCCATAGTTGAAGTATCTCGAGCCATACCGGACTCCGAATGTGTCTCAGTAGAGGCCTACGAATCAGAAGTAGCGGGTATCAGGGGCTGCGAAAGCGCCTCACTGAGTACCGGTGAACTGGCGACTGGCTTAGGAGAAGCATTGTCGGCAGTTTTGGACCTCGGCGGCCTCTGTCTTTATCTTTGCGTTTTTTCAGAATCCCAGTAGTCGGATGGCTAACCGACGACATTTCTGGATAATTAAACCAAGAACTGAAATATTTAGAGGCAAAAATATACCGATGATGGATAGTGCGCTAATTAAATAAAGCACAAAACTGACAGCAAGGTACATCGTGGTCAGGGCCTAGGCAAGGAATACAGTACGAATGAAAATCTTTATGAGGTATTTGCTTTCCACAAGTAATGCAATTATTAACTTTTACTGACATCGGTAAGGAGCAAGAAAAAGTTTCCCCAATGGGGTACTTAGCTTTAAATTGAAGACTTCGGTTCTGAAACTCGAAAATGAAAATTTCAGGCATCGGCCAGCACTTGCGAACTGCTTCTGCTTCAGGCACCACACTGCAAGAAAGACTGATGGCATCGGCTGCATGTTTTATACCCCTGACGTTGTGGAAGAAGGGACAGCAACCGACGCAGGACCCAAGACTTTGTTAATCAGGCCGACTGAGGGCAACCTGCCAGCAGATTACCCAAATGTAATGACTGCAACAGTGAAACATGAAGAACACCCCCTCCTGGATAACTCCTCTCTCCTACGTTTCTCTCCCTCACTCCCTCATCTGCATTACTTACACACTTCAATTTATCACTGTAATTCTTATCATCTCTATTATTGTCTACCTGCTTCTCCATCGTGCATGCACACTGTCTGCCTCAGTTTCTTTGCTAAATTGTTCCTTATATATAAATTCGTACCAAGTTTTACATTGTATATATACTTCTTGGACAGTATGGTTTCCTGATGCCTTCTTATGTAATTTCTGTATTTTATCTGTTTGTGTTTTTTGTCTGTCTTGTTATATTCTTGGAGCCTTTCTCTGCTAAAAATGGGCTAGCCCAGTTGGACACTACCTGGTAAACAAATGTAAATAAATAAATAAAATGTAACAAATGAAAGGGATGGTAGAGTTAAACCATATTTTTTGTCAGAACATCCACAGACTGACCAAAGTCGTAATAACAACACTGCGTTTAGGTCATGAAATATAGTGGTAATACTAGTGGTGTTACTGATACTATTTGAAGAAATTGGAACATACTAACTGCAATGCCAGAACTGGATAAAATAATAGGTGCATCTCCTAGTTTTACTTGTAAGAAATGCCCTAACCTGAAATAGAAAATATGCTACAAGAAAATGATTGGAAAGAAGGAAAAATCCACTAGAATTAAAAGAAAGGGTATTGTTCCTTGCTATAACTGTGCTTTTTTGTACACAGATTAATACTTCTGTTATTTTTGAGCATCCATGAACAAAACATATTAATAAATTTGATTGCTTTGTTATTTGTAACACAGAAAATCTGGTTTATTTAGCTGTGCGCACGACATGCACTAGTTTCTATATAGGTAAATCTAACAGAAAATTTAAGGAAAGGATTTCTGAAAATCTTTCAGAAATTAGAAGGAATATGCTTACTAATTCCTTGGCTAAGCATATTCATGACAATGCATTAAATTTTAGAGTGATACAACGAATATTTTTAACATAAGAGGTGGTGATGTTCTAAATGCCACTGAACTAGCTGAATACAGGTGGACTTTAACAAGTACAAATGTGTACACTTACCATAAATGCAGATGTTCGAGTGTATTCACTGTTGCAGCCATCACACTTGGGGTTATCTGCCTGCAGGTAGCCCTCAGTCAGCCCGAATACCAGAGACTTAGTATTTCTGCGTCGGATGCTGTCTGTCCAGGACTGACGTCAGGTCATCAGGGGTATAAAAACAGGCAGCCAATGCCATTACATCAGTATTTCTTGCCACAAATGTCAGGAGCCCCCCAAATAGGGAGCTAGGTTATGGTGGGGAAAAC
Source organism: Protopterus annectens (assembly GCF_019279795.1). Classification (NCBI taxonomy): domain Eukaryota; kingdom Metazoa; phylum Chordata; order Ceratodontiformes; family Protopteridae; genus Protopterus; species Protopterus annectens. The sequence goes on along the minus strand of NC_056728.1, from coordinate 1,379,782,602 downwards.
ACCAGCAGTAGAAAGTAAATACCAATACCAATATCAATACACCAGAAGGGGTTAGTAACAGCCACAGATAGGAGAGAGAGAGAGAAAAAACAGGGGGCTGGAGCGAGGGAAACCAGGACTGCAACAGTGAATACACTTGAACATCTACATTTATGGTAAGTGTGCACAACTGTACTATGTTCTTTGTGCTTCACTATTGCAGTCATCACACTTGGGTGGATTCCCAAAGCTGAAGAAGGGTGGAGGCAGTCAAGAAGAGTTAGGGCTGGCTAGTATGCCTTGCAAGACTGCTGTAGCAAACCCTGCCCTGGATTTGGAAAAGATAGGCAGGTGGTAGTGCTTGGTGAAGTTGTGTACGGAACTCCAGGTAGCAGCCTCCAGGATGTCCCTGGTATGGACTCCCCTGAGAAATGTTGTAGAATTAGATGTTGCCCTAGTGGAATGTGTTCTGACCCCCTGAGGGATTGGTTTCCCATGGTGCTTGTAGCAGAAATGGATGCAGTGTGCTATCCATTTGGAAATAGTTTGTTTTGAAATGGCCTTGCCCTTTTCCCCTGTTGCAAAGCTGACTAGAAGCTGGTCAGATTTTCTGAAGAGCTTAGTCCTATCAAGGTAGAATCTGAGCTGTCTGTGCACATCCAAGGAGTGCAGGATCCTTTCCCCTTTATTTTGAGGATTAGGGAAGAAGGTTGGCAAATGGATGGATTGAATGAGGACCACACTGGACACCACTTTAGGCATAAAGGAAGGGTTAGTCCTGAGGGAAACCCTGTCAGCATGGAAAATAATGAAGGGTTCCACAGCCATCAGTGTTTGTAGCTCAGACACTCTTCTAGCTGAAGTGATGGCTAGAAGCAAAGCTGTTTTCCAAGAGAGGATTTTTAACTCTGCTGATGCAGCAGGTCAAGGGGGGAGGGTGAGCTTTTCCAGTACAAAGTTAAGGTCCCAAGCAGGGGTGGGTGCTCTCCTTGGTGGCCTTACGTTGTTTGCCCCTCTCAGGAACTGTTTGATAAGAGGGTGCAGGAACAGAGGTGGCTCAGTGTTGTTTGTGTCTTTTGGCTTTTCCCGGTTAGGGGTCTCCACAGCGGAACTCCGGTCCGCTAATGATTGGCAGTAGATTTTTACGTGCTGGCTTGCCGGGCCTAACGCACAACCTTCAACGAAGGAACGCCCATTCATGCATGTCGCCACACAGAAGACGCTCTAACTGAGAATCAAACGGGCAACGTCTAACGGTGAGGCAACAACGCTACCGCAGCACCACCACCGCAGTCTATGGCTGAGGTGTGTATCTTAATGGAGGAGAAGGAAAGGCCTTTGTGGAGTAGATCTGCTAAGTAATCCAGGATAAGAGGATAAGAGGCAGAGAGGGCAGTGGTGTCTCCTCATGAATCCATGAGTAGAACCTTTTCCACTTATCAGCACAGGATTTTCTTGTACTGGGTTTTCTGGCTTCAAGAATGACGTCCAGCACCTGTTTGCTTAAGGTTGCTGGGGGAGAATTCAAGGAATAAGCCAGGCTGCAAAAGTTAGGGTTTGCAGTTGTGGATGCAGAATCTGTCCCTCCTGCTGAGAGAGGAGGGTTGGAATCTGGTGTAGGTGCCAGGGTGGCACCAATGTCAGGCTGCACAGGAGTGGGTACCAGTGCTGGCATGGCCAGTCCATGGCAATCAGAATTGTCCTTGGTCTGTCATGTTTTATCTTGAGTAATACTCTTGAAAGGAGGAGCAGAGGGGGAAAGGCATCCACTTTCCAGGCCCTACTGTGAGGGTTCCTGGTGCAGAATTTGTTGAGCTGGTAGTTGTAGGGGGAGGCAAAGAGATCCACCTCTGGGGTCCCCCATTTCTGGATCAGAAGGTTGAAGGTGCTGTGCTCCAATTGCCACTCGTGTGGGTCTAGGAGATTTCTGCTTAAGTCATCTGCCAGTACGTTTTGTTTGCCTGGCAGGAATTGAGCTTGCAGATGGACTTGAATGTCCAAGGCCATGTTCCGCAGGGCCATGGCTACCCTGCAGAGTGGGTAGGAATGGGTTCCTCCCTGCTTGTTGATGTACCACATAACTGTGGCATTGTCTGTTTTTATTAGCAGTTGTCCTGGAAAGATTAGGGATCTGAAAGCTGTCAGGGCATTCTGTACAGCTAGCATCTCTTTTTGGTTGATGTGCAGATGAATTTGACTTGGACTCCAGAGGCTCTGAATACATTTGCCGTCCATGTGTGCTCCCCAGACACAGTCTGATGCATCAATGGTTAGGGTCTGGGTGGCTTGGAGTTGAGTAAATGGCAGTCCCGTGTTGTGGTTGCATGCTTCTGCCCACCAGAGGAACTCTGTCCTTAGACAGGGTATGATAGGAATGACCATTTCCAGGTCCTGAGAATGTTGGCACCAAAGACTTTTTAAGTACCACTGGAGTTTCCACATATGCAGTCTTGCATATGGAATCAGCAGTATACATGAGGCCATGAACCCTAGGGCTTGCAGTATTTTTCTTGCAGATAGCTGGGTTCTGGTGGCCATTTGTTTGAAGTAGTCTGTCAGACAGACTTGTTTTTCTGAGGTGAATGCCATCAAGGAAGTTGTGTCCAAGCTTGCTCCCAGGAATACAATCTTTTGACTGGGTACCAGTTTTGATTTATTTTCATTGATGGTGTACCCCAAGGAAGTGAGAAGGTTTTTCACAAATGTCAGGTGCTGCAGCAGCAATTCCTGACTGTTTGCCTGAATCAGGCAGTCGTCCAAGTATGGGTAAATTTGGATATTTCTTTGCCTGCAGTATGCAATGGCTGGAGCCAGGCATTTTGTGAATACTCTGGGTGCAGTAGATAAGCTAAAGGGAAGTGCAGAGAACTGATAATGCATAGACCCTGCCCTGAAATGTAGATACGTCCTGCATGATTCCCTTATGGGGATATGCAGATAGGCTTCTTTTAAGTCTAGAGTGACTAACCAGGCATCCTTGGCTAGCATAGGAAGAAGCTGTTGCAGGGTAAGCATTTTGAATTTTGGTACCACCAGGAAGGTGTTGAGAATGGAAAGATCCAGGATTGGGCACCAAGAGCCCTCTTTCCTGGGTACCAGAAAGAGTCTGAAGCAGAATCCTTGACCCCTCTCTATTCTACTGGAACCGGCTGAATAGCTTTGATATTGAGCAGGGAAAGTACTTGGTTTTGAGTCTCTGCCAACTGATTTGGAGGAAGTTCTGGAAACCCGGTTGGGGTTGGCAGTGAATGGAAATAAAATTTGTACCCATGGGATACAATGTTGAGGACCCACCGGTCCTGAGTGATGGACATCCAATTTTTTGCATGAAGGGCAAGTTTTCCTCCTAAGGGCACAAGCAATTGGGCAGGGCTGGGGAGTGGAGTAAAGAAGTCATTGTGAGCTTTTTCTGTAAGGAGGTGGCTTACCACTCCCTGCTTTAGGGGTGGGGGCACTCCATTGCTTAGATCTCTGCATACCCTGAGACTGAAGTCTGGGTGGTCTGTTTCCCCTGGGTCTGGTTTGAGAAGGCCTGGAGGGTGCTGGAAAGGACCAGTGTTTGGAAGGGCAATGCCTACTGAATCTAGGGGATTGCACTTGTAAGAATTCTTTAACAGTCTGCATAGACTTAGCTTTTTCTTCTATCTTTTTAAGAATCTCTTCTGCTTTGGTGCCAAACAAACAATCCTTACTCAAAGGAGCGTCTAGTAACTTTGATTTGTCATGGTCTGGCAAGGTCTGCTCCTTCAGCCAAGCATGTCTTCTCAGTACAGAGCCAGTGACAGCTGCCGGGCAAGATGCTTCTAGAGCGTCAAAGCCACATTGCAAAGTATGCTTGCTGACTTGGCTTGCAGAGTGCATAAGCTCCTGCAATTTTATATTTTCTGCACAGTCTGAAAAGGTTGCCACTATTTGTTTAATAAGTTCCATAATATGTTGTTGGTACTTCGGCATGTGAAACTGATAATTCAATGCCCTAATAGCAAGAGTTGCAGAGGTATATACCTTCTTACTCCATCTGTCCAAAGCTCTGGAATCCCTGTCCGAAGGGGTGGGATTCTTGGCTGTAGTAGCCTTGATACCTTTAGGCCCCTGGGAAATGATCTCTGGGTCAGCAGTAGGATTCTTGAAAAGAAATTTGTGAGTGTCAGGTACTCTGTAGTACCTGTCTAGTTTCCTAGGAGCAGGAGGTAAAGTGTCAGGAGTAAGACTGGATTCCATAAAAACATCATCCACAACATCCAGGACAGGGGGTATTGCTAAGGGCCTGTGTTGAGGCAGCTCTAGAAATTCTCTGAGTCTCTTTTTGGACTGAGGATAGTCTTGGCATTCCCAGTGGAAATGCTCTCATAAGGTATGCAAGGTTTCACTAAAAGAAAGATCCTCTGGAGGGGAGGCAGAGGGAATGGATTCCTCTGCATCTGAATCCTCATAAGCAGATAAGGGCATGTCTTCATAATCAGAAATTTCAGAGTCATCAGACTCCTGGTCTGTAGAAGCTGAAGGGGACTGGATTCTTTGTCTCTTAGCAGGGGAAGGCTGACTTCCCCTAATCAGTGTAATAAGGTCTTCAGCCATTCTAAGCATTTGTTTTTGTGGCATGGGAGCAAGTGCATGTGCTTTGGTTGTCGGTTTGAGTCGAACATCGGTTGAGCGAATAACTGCCTCAGAAGCCGGTGCCTGCTCAGTGGCTCTGGACCCATCCAAGGTAGAGACATCTGTAAGTTCCACAGTCGATGAAGAGTCTTGCGGCATACCAGACTCCAAATGGGTCTCAGTAGAGGCCTGCAAATCCACTGAAGCGGGCATCCGGGGCTGCGAAAGTGCCTCACTGAGTACCAGCGGACTGGCAACTAGCTTAACAGAAGCATCGTTGGCAGTTTTGGACCTATGCGGTCTGTCTCTGTCTTTATCTGTACGTTTTTTCAGAATATTGGTAGTTGGATGGCTTACCAAAGCCATTTCAAAATGATGAGATCAAGAGTGAAAGAATTTAGCAACAAAGAGAGCCTGAAGACAAATGGTTCAGGCATTAAATAAGGCACAAAACCGATAGCGAGGGACGTTGTGGTCTGAGCCTAAACAGGTCACGCAGTAAGAATGAAAATCTCTGTGAGGTATTTGCTTTCCACAGGCAAGACAATTGTTAACTTTTTCTGACATCGGTTAGAGCAAGAAAAAAAGAATCCCCAATGGGGTACTTAGCTTTAGAAGACTTCAGGATTATTACAATCGTAATGAAAATTCAGGTAGCAGCCAACCGGCATTTGCGAACTGCTTCTGCTTCAGGCTCCTCGGCAAGAAAGACTGATGTAATGGCATTGGCTGCCTGTTTTTATACCCCGGACGACCTGACGTTAGTCCTGGAGCGACAGCATCCGACGCAGAAATACTAAGTCTCTGGTATTCGGGCCAACTGAGGGCTACCTGCAGGCAGATAACCCCAAGTGTGATGACTGCAACAGTGAAACATGAAGAACATCTGCAGGCTGACCATGCACCTGGATTAAATGCTTCAGTTAGTTTAAAACTCGTATTAAAACAAAAGGAAATGAAACTGAAGTGAATGTTGCTATTGGCTGCCTGTATCTGTTGTGTTTTTTAAGTTGCTTTTAAATGTACTTTTGATATGTGTTGCTGTGTCTTTAAACTTTAGGTTTTCTGTACAACAAGCTGAGCTCTTATTGGGCAATGGGATCATGTGCTATATTTAAAAACTCTGTATTTGAACTGTGTTTTATATGCATTGAAGAAAGGATTATTCCTGAAAGCTCTGCTATTTGAATTTGGATTAAAATAAATGAGTTTTTTTTATTTCTGGTGTTGAGATCTGGTTTTTATTGTTTTTAATACTTGTTGTATTTAACCCATTGATCTCAAATACTCAGGTGCACTCTTTGAAGCTGACTATCTCGCAGGAAACATCTGGTTGCAGTGGCAGCAGGATGACAATGAAGTTGTATCACTTAAGTGAATGGTGGCATCCCATCATTGCACCATTCACACATCTGCCCGCTTAGCACTTGCAGGCATTTACACAGGAGGATTATATGCATACACAGATGAAACTAAGGATAAGAAGACAACATCTGGGATTTAGTACATTTTTACATTAAGAATTGAGCAGAAAATAAGAGTATTGTTCTTACCCCTCTTTGCATATAAACATATAAGCAGATGATTTCCTCTTAACTGAAATATATACACATACTATTGCATTAAAACATAAACTCCAATCTAGCTATGTAGCATTGTGTATTTGGGCCCATATTACTAAACGGCTTAACCCCAACAAATCTAGCATTATGCTATTTGCCAACCCCCCATAAACCATATAACTTTCCCTAGTTGCGTTAACAGACACTATGAATAACCAACCCCATAGTTAATGATAAAGAGCAAAGACGATACCTTGGCCTCATACAAGATACTTCTTTGAACCTTTACTTGACACACAGGTAAAGTCATCAATTGCAACCAAGCACAGCTCAAACTCTACTACAAGAAATGTAATTTATTAGCTCCAGATGCTGAAAGGGCAATGTCAAGGAATGTCCTAATACCAAAAGTTGAATTTAGTTTGCCATTGCTAGTCCAGCAGCCTGGGACCAAATACTCCAAAGGACAAGTTATGAAAAACAAAATATGTAGATTGGTAGTCCTAGCAGAAACATATTTAGTGCTGTGCTTATCTTGAGAAATGTAGCTTCTTCCAGTTCAGGATAGGGCCATTCATTGTTTAGCTCATGTTTAAAATAGTGTAAATAGGCCCATGTCCCCCACACAATTCAAAACTGCATATTAGAATCTATAGTAATAATTACAAAGAAAAATAAGATGAAACTGTCACCCAAGTCAGATTAGGTTTAAAAAGTAACATGGGTGAAAAAGTCCTATCCCGTCTTGACCGCCTCTCTGGAACCATGTACCCTCTGAGATAAGAAAGGAGCAAGCACTGAAATCATTTAGAGACAAACTTAAATAGCATTTACTCAATGAAACAAAATGTGCTTTATTTCAAGTAAATGGATGACAACTAAAAGCTATATGATTTTTCTCTGTATACATATCCTTTGTACTCATGGTATCTGGACAGATTTGCTACTTTTAAGAAAATATTTTCTCTGTGCTCTGTTTTTATATTTTCTGTTGTTGGGCACATTTTGCCTTCCTCAATGGAGCTTGCAGTCTGTGTATGTTTTGGTTATATTGTAAATTTTGTTAATTAATGTATATTAGGACACCTCTGTAATCTGTTATTTTGGTTTCTATGCTTTTTGCTCTGATGAGCCCATGTTGGATCTGAAAAGGGTCAATAGACCAGTCATGTTACCTGTATTACTGAAATCACCCAGCAACAAATACAGGAGAATCTTAAGTGTGGAACTTAATTTATAGAATTATCTAGTTTACAGCCATCTTTGCATTGTACGTTATGAAATATCTGAAATGCTAATCTAGAAGACTCAGTTTTACGATCTTTCCTGCCTAGATTGCCAGCTGAAATGATGTAGGCATAAACAATAACTGCTTCAGACATAAGAAGAAAAATGTGTACATATAAATAAACAGCTCAGATGGAACAGGTTTTATAAGAAGCCAATTTTGTTTTCCACAGGCTGACTGCATACTAATCATTTATTTATCAAATCCATCCATTCATCCATCCATCCATCCATCCATCCATCCATCCATCCATCCATCCAATGCTGTTAAGTCACAGCTGACTTCCAGAGTGATGCTATGAACAGCTGCTGCCATCAAGACTTTATTAAACAAGTTTAAATTGGAAACAGATTGCCATGACTGTCGTCCATATCTCTCTCTCACACACACACACACACACACACACACACACACACAAACACACATATATATTGCACAGTTTAGAGTTCTTAGTACACCTACTCCATGTCTTTAGGATGTGGGTGGAAACCAGTCCATGCAAAGAATCCCTGGTTTGAGTACAGGGAGGATATACAGGCACAGACGACACTCCAGCTGAGAAGCAAACTGGAGAACGTACAGTTGTGTACACTTACTTTAAATGTAGATGTTCGAGTGTATTCACTGTTGCAGTCATCACACTTGGGTTCATAGCTCTCAACCTTCCATCGCCAAAATGAGGAACCCTCGCCTTCATAATGTGGAACAAATGGGCAAAACTAACAACTTCAACTAGGAAGGTCATAGGATGGTTAAAATATGCTGGTTTTACTTATAAAGACTATCCTTTAATGAATTAACATGATTAATTTCAATTTACTATTTCCTAACACTAAATGTGTGACAGACTCTTTCAATGTGGAACTTTGAGGAATTTTGGAACATGAACTTTTTAACCCCCCCAAATGAAGTTCGTTCCGAAAAGAGGTACACTTGAGAGGTATGCTTGGGTTATCCTGCCAGGGGTAGCCCTCAGTTGGCCCAAATACCAGAGGCTTACTATTTCTGTGCAGGTTGCTGTTGCTCTAGGACTGACGTCAGGTCATCCGTGGTATAAAAACAGGTAGCTGACACCATTACATCAGTTTTTCTTGCCCCAAATGTCAGGAGCCACCAAAAGGGAGCAAAGTTATGGCAGAGTAACACCACCAGTAGAAAGTAAATACCAATAGCCTTGTAAAGGTGAGGAAGAGAGAGAAAGAAAGAGACAAGGTGGCTAGAGGGTGGGAAACCAGGACTGCAACACTGAATACACTCAAACATCTATATTTATGGTAAGTGTACACAACTGTACTATGTTCTTCATGTTTCACTGTTGCAGTCATCACACTTGGGTTGATTCTCAAAGCTGAGGATCGGGTAGAGGCAGTCAAGAAGAGTTGGGGCTAGCTAGAATGCCCTGTAGGACTACGGTTGCAAAGCCTACCCTGGATTTTGAAAAGATAGGCAGGTGGTAATGCTTGGTGAAGGTATGAACAGAACTCCATGTTGCAGCTTCCAGGATGTCCCTGGTAGGGACCTCTCTGGGAAAGGCTGTAGAGGTTGAAGTTGCCCTAGTTGAATGTGTTCTGACTCCCATTGGGGGTAGTTTCCCATGGTGTTTGTAACAGAAATAGATGCAGTGTGCTATCCATTTGGAGATGGTTCATTTTGATATGGCTTTGCCCTCTGCTCCAGGTGCAAAGCTGACTAGTAACTGGTCAGATTTCCTAAAGGGCTTAGTCCTATCCAGGTAGAATCTAAGCTGTCTATGCACATCTAAAGAGTGCAGGATCCTGTCCCCCTTATTTTGAGGTTTAGGGAAAAAAGGTGGGCAAATGAATAAATTGGTTGAAAGCCACACTGGACATCACCTTAGGCATGAATGTTGGGTTAATCCTGAGGGAGACCCTGTCAGCAGGAAAAATGACAAAAGGTTCCACAGCCATAAGTGCTTGTAGTTCAGACACTCTTCTAGATGAAGTGATGGCTAGAAGCAAGGCTGTTTTCCAAGAGAGGAATTTTAACTCTGCTGAAGCTGCTGGCTCAAAGGGCTTTTCCAACACAAGTTAAGGTCCCAAGCAGGAGTAGGAGCTCTTCTTGGTGGCCTTAAGTTGTTAGCCCCTCTCAGGAATTGTTTGATGAGAGGGTGTGAGAAGAAAGGTGACTCAGTGCTCATGGCAGAGGCATGGATTTTAATGGAAGAGAAGGATAGGCCCCCGTGGAGTAGTTCTGCTCGGTAATCCAGGATGAGAGGTAAGGAGGGCTGTGCTGGGTCAGCTCCTTTAGTCTAGATCCAGAAACAATACCTTTTCCACTTGTCAGGATAGGATTTTCTAGTACTGGGTCATCTGGCTTCATGCATGACATCCAGGACTTGTTTGCTTAGGGTGGCCACTGGAGGAGAAGTCAAGGAATAAGCCAGGTTGCTAGGTTCAGTGTCTGCAACTGTGGATGCAAGAACTCTCCTTCCTGCTGAGTCAGGACAGTAGGGATTTGGGGGAGGTGCCACGGAGGCAATGGTGACAGACTGCACAGTAGTGGGTATCAGTGTTGGCATGGCCAGTCTGGTGCAATCAGGATTGCCCTTGGTCTTTCCTTCCTTATTTTGAGTAATACTCTGGTCAGAAGAGGTAGAGGGGGAAATGCATAGAATGAGAGGTTTGCCCACTGGAAAAATAGGGCATCCACTTTCCAGGCCTTGCTGTGAGGTTCCCTGGTGCAGAATATGCTGAGCTGGTGGTTATAGGGGGAGGCAAATAGGTCCACCTTCGGGGTACCCAATTTTTGGGTCACAAGGTTGAAGGTGTTGCGGTTTAGTTGCCACTCGTGTGGGCCTAGGAGACTTCTGCTTAAGTTTTCTGCCAGAGAGTTTTGGTTGCCTGGCAGGAATTGAGCTTGCAGATGAATATGCATGGCTGAGGCCGTGTTCCAAAGGGTCATGGCCAGCCTGCAGAGAGGGTAAGAGTGGGTTCCCCCCTGCTTGTTGATGCACCACATTACTGTGGTGTTGTTGGTTTTGATAAGTAGAGGCCCCGGAGAGAGCAGGGGACTAAAAGCTGTCAGAGCATGCTGAACAGCTAGCATCTCTTTTTGGCTGAGGTGCAGATGAATGTAGTTTGGGCTCCAATGGCCCTGAATGCACCTGCCTTCCAAGTGAGCACCCCAGGCATAGTCTGATGCATCTGTGGTTAGGGTCTGGGTGGCATGGGGTTGTGAAAAGGGAAGTCCCTTGTTGTGGTTGCATGCTGCTGCCCACCAAAGAAAATCTTTCCTTAGACAGGGTATCATAGGTATAATAGTTTCCAGGTCATGTGAATGTTGACACCAAAGGCTTTTTAAGTACCACTGAAGTTTCCTCATATGCAGTCTGGCATATGGAATTAGTAGAATGCAGGAGGCCATGAACCCTACAGCTTTCAGGATTTTCCTTGCAGATAACTGAGTTCTGGTAGCCAGTTGAGAGAAGTAGCCTGTCAGATAGGCTTGTTTTTCTGGAATAAGGAATGCCATCTGGGATGCTGTGTCCAGGCTTGATCCCAGGAATACAATTTTTTGACTGGGGACAAGTTTGGAATTCTTCTCTTTGACAGTGTACCCAGTGAGGTTAGTAGGTCCTTTACAAATGTCAGGTGCTGTAACAGCTTTTCCTGACTGTCTGTCTGAATCAGGGAGTCGTCCAAGTAAGGATAAAGTTGAATATTTCTTTGTCTGCAATAAGCAATGGCTGGAGCCAGGCATTTTATAAAAACTCTGCGAGCAGTAGATAAGCCAAAGGGAAGTGCAGAAAACTGATAATGCATAGATCCTGCCCTGAAATGTAGATATTTCCTGCAAGAATCTCCGATTGGGATATGCAGATAGGCCTCTTTGAGGTCTAGAGTGGCTAACCAGGCATCGTTGGACAGCATAGGGAGAAGCTGCTGCAGTGTGAGCATTTTAAATTTTGGTACCACCAGGAAGGTGTTTAGAATAGATAGATCTGAGATTGGGTGCCAGCTGCCCTCTTTTCTGTGTACTAGAAAAAGCCTGGAATAGAACCTTTGGCCTATCTGATCTGCAGGGACAGGCTGAATTGTCCTCATGGAAAGCAGGGAATCAACTTGGTTTTGTGCCTCTGCCCACTGGTTTGGAGGAAGATCTGGGTATCGCTTTGGGGTTAGCAACGTGTGGAAATAAAATTTGTACACCTGGGACACAATGTTGAGGACCCATCGATCGTTGATGATGGAGGCCCAGTTTTCTGCATGGGAGGCAAGTTTTCCTCCTAGGGGCATGTGCAGATGGGCAGATGTGAGACGAGGAATTGAGGAATCATTGGGAATTCTTTCCATAAAGGCTTAGCGCCCCTGGTTTAGAAGTGGAGGAACTCCATTGGTTAGATCTCTGCAAACCCTGAGACTGCTGTCTGGGGGGTCTGTTACCCCTAGGTCTAGTCTGAGGGGGCTGGAAAGGACCATTGTTTTGAGGGACAATGCCTACTGAATCTTGGAGGTTGAACTTGCAAAAAGTCTGTCTGCATAGATTTAGCTTTTTCATCCATCTTTTCTAAAACCTCTTCTGCTTTGGTGCCAAACAGATTGTATTTGTTCAGAGCTGCATCCAACAATTTTGATTTGACATGATCTGGCAAGGTCTGTTCCTTAAGCCAAGCATGCCTTCGAAGTACAGAACCTGTGACTGCTGCCCTGCAGGATGCTTCTAGGGTGTCAAACCCACATTGCAGGGTATGCTTACTGATTTGGCTTGTAGAATGCATAAGTTCCTGTAAATCTTTATTTTCTGCACAGTCAGGGAAGGTAGATAATTTTTGTTTAATGAGTTCCATGGTATTTTGCTGGTATTTCAGCATGTCGTACTGACAATTTAATGCTCTAATGGCAAAAGTTGCAGAAGTATATACTTTTTTACCCCATCAATCTAAAGCTCGAGAATCCCTTTCAGAGGTGGTGGGATTCTTAGCTGTAGTTGCTTTTATTCCTTTAGGCCCTTGGGAGATGACCTCTGGGTCAGCAGTAGGATTCTTGAAAAGAAATGTGTGCGAGTCAGGGACTCTGTAATACCTGTCAGGTTTCCTAGGAGCAGGAGGTAAAGTATTGGGGGTTAGACTGGATTCCATAAAAACATCATCCACAACATCCAGGACAGGGGGTACAGCTAAGAGTCTGTGCTGGGGTAAATCCAAAAATTCCCTAAGTCTCTTTTTGGACTGAGGGTAATGCTGGCATTCCCAATGGAAGTGCTCTCTCAAAGTATGTAGGATTTCACCAAAAGCAAAATCCTCTGGAGGAGAGGCAGAAGGAATGGATTCCTCTGCATCTGAATCCTCATAAGCAGATAAAGGCATGTCTTCATAATCAGAAACCTCAGAGTCATTGGACTCAGTCAGATAATGAGCTGGGGATAAGTCTCTTTTTCTTTTAGCAGGAGAAGGCTGGTTGTCCCTAATCAGCATGATAAGGTCTTCCGCCATTTTAAGCATCTGTGATTGTGGCAGGGAAGCAGGCATGTGAGTTTGGGTCGTCTGTGTTTTAGGCATAGCTCTTACTCTGGGCCTTAGAAACTTGGTAGTTTTAGAAAGAACCGAAGATGCGAATGAAGTTGTTGGTTTGTGTCGAATATTGGTAGTGCGAAGAACTTCCTCAGAAGCCAGTGTCTGCACAGCGGCTCCGAACCCATCCAAGGTAGAGACATCCGCAGGTTCTGTAGTCAAAGAAGAGTCTCGCAGCATACCGGACTCCAAACGGGTCTTGGTAGCAGCCTGAGAATTCATCAATGCGGGCATCAGGGGCTAGAAAAGCGCCTCACTGAGTACTGACGAACTGGCGACCAGCTTAATGGAAGCATTGTCGGCAGTTTTGGACTTGTGCAGTCTGTCTCTGTCTTTATCCTTACTTTTTTTGGAAGATCAGTAGTCGAATGGCTTATCAAAGCCATTTCGGAATACGGAGATCAAGAACAAAAGTATTTAGCTACAATAAGGGCCCGACGATGAATAGTTTGGGTGTTGAACAAAGCACAAAACTGGCAACGAGGGACATCATGGTCTGGGCCTAAACAGGTGACGCAGTAAGAATGGAAATCTTGATGTGGTATTTGCTTTCCACAGGCAAGACAACTGTTAACTTTTCCTGACATCAGTTAGAGCAAGAAATAAGGATTTCCAATGGGGTACTTAGCTTTAGAAGACATCAACTTCAATTTTGGAAGTGAAAAACTCAGGTAGCGGCTGATCGGCACTCGTGCGAACTGCTTCTGCTTCAGGCTCCTCAGCAAGAAAGACTGATGTAATGATGTTGGCTGCCTGTTTTTATACCCCTGACGACCTGATGTCAGTCCTGGAGCAACAGCAACTGACACAGAAATACTAAATACTAAATACTAGCCAACTGAGGGCTACCCCTGGCAGGGTAACCCAAGTGTGATGACTGCAACAGTGAAAGATGAAGAACATCAGATAGCTTTGAGGCAACAATGCTATTTACTGCACCTTTATGCTGTCCAGTTTAGCTCTAGTAGATGGTAAAAAACTCTTCTTTTTAATAAATCCTACAACTGCAAGAAGCATGCAAAGAGCAGAAAGGAAGGAACATTTGGCCAAACGAACATATATTTTTTTCTGTTCTTTGGCAGTTGTGCTCATACTAAATGTAATACTTCAGAACTCAGATAAAGATCTATGCATCATTATAACAGTAAATCATAACACCTATAACTGCTACGAAGGCCCCCAAAACACCAATGGTGACATATGCTTTAGCAGCAAAGGGGTTCTTTCCAAAAACAAGTTTATAATTCAGCTGACAAATCTTTCCATGTTTAAATATTCTATATTACTTAAGCTGGCTGCAAGTTATATAACTCCAATAAGGAATTGTCTTCATTAAAGAAAGACCATATCCTAAGCCTATAGTGGATAGAAAAGGTTAAGACCTAAATGATATAATTAGAATGCATCTGTGTTGTTGCACTTATAATTTCCACCTACTCCTCTTTGCACTTCATTACTAAGGGAACTCTGTAAAACTGCTCATATTCTGCCTAAACTCAAGCCTGTCTTATAAGCTTTAAAAGATTTTGAACAGTACTTTACACACAGTTTATGTGAAGAATCTCTGTGAGCAAAATCAGAATGGAAGGGTTACTGAACACAGTATACGCAGCACATCACATAGCTGTTAAAAACACACACACACACACACACACACACACACACACACACACACATATATAAACTAGTTACAAACTTTAGTAAATACAACAGTGACTCTTTCCCATGTCCTTTATCAGGTCAACTAGTGCATCTGAAATTAGCTACCCCTAGATGTAGCCACCGCCACCTTTAATCAGATCTTCTTAAAGTTACAAAATGAGCATGCTCCACTTAGGAAAGCATGCATAAAATCAAAAATATGCTCCCTGGCTAACATATGCCACTAAACAATTCAAGAGACTTTGATTCAAAGCTTGGAAAATCAGTCAGAATAACAAAAGTCTTCCAGATTGCTAGGCCTACCACTCTCTATGGAACTATGTAAAAGCCCTTGTAAAAAGGACAACAAGAATCACTATGGAAATGTTTAGAACAGTTCCCGGAGTAATCCAAAATCTTTCTGGTCCACCATCAACAAGTTACCTCTCACCTGTCCAGATTTTCACCTCATATTTTTGGTCTGTTATTCATAAAATGTGTGGTTTTATGGCAAATCACTTAGGATTGAACTCACTCACTACACTATGACATACATTTGAGTTTCAGAATTCATATTATTCAGAAAATGCATATTAGTACAAAACCTGTTATTCTAGCAACTTCCTAAATAGACAAGAGCAATATTTAAAATTTGTCCCTGTTTTAGGGTCTTTGCCCCCCCCCCCCATTATTTTTCTCTTTGTACAGATTTTGTGCACTAAAGGGTTGTGAGGTAACAGCAATCTCTTTTTCCCGAAAAACCTAACCTAGTTCTATGCCAAATGATACCAGTAGCACTATAGCAAAGTCTGCTAAGATCATCCTGAAAATCCATCTCAAACAAATACCTTTACACTAAAATAACATCCCTACAGCATACATCAAAAAACTCTTCCTTAAACTGAAGTCAATTATTCTACCAGCAGATAACCTGCCAACAGAACATCTCAATGTAACAGTTGAGGCCTTAGCATTTCCAGTCTCTGTCCTCATAAATGCATCTATTACCAAGTATTATGTTTCTAAAATATGGAAACAATCATACATTGTACCACAACATAAGGGAAGAAAGATACTCTACTGAACTAGGTACCTACCAACCTAGAGGTCTAATGACTTAGGTAACTACCGACATGTAATTCCACTAAACTGAATAATAACTGACCTGTAGCTCTACTGACCTAGATAACTATTGACCCATAGCTCTACTGACCTAGATAACTACCAGCACATAGCTCTACTGACCTAGATAACTACTGACCCATAGCTCTACTGACCTAGATAACCACTGACGCATAGTTCTGACCTACATAACTACTGACCCATAGCTCTACTGACCTAGGTAACTACTGTCCCATAGCTCTATTGTCCTAGATAACTACTGACACATAGCTCTGCTGACTTAGATAACCACTGATCCATAGCTCTACAGTCCTAAATAACTACTGACTCATAGCTTTACTGTCCTAGATAACTACTGACTCATAGCTTTACTGACCTAGATAACTACTGATCCATAGCTCTACTGAGCTAGATACCTACTGACTCACAGCTCTACTGACCTACATAACTACTGACACATAGCTTTACTGTCCTTGATAACTACTGACTCATAGCTCTACTAACCTAGGTAACTACTGTCCCATAGATGTACTGACCTAGGTAACTACTGTCCCATAGCTCTATTGTCCTAGATAACTACTGACACATAGCTCTGCTGACTTAGATAACCACGGATCCATAGCTCTACAGTCCTAAATAACTACTGACTAATAGCTTTACTGTCCTAGATAACTACTGACTCATAGCTTTACTGACCTAGATAACTACTGATCCATAGCTCTACTGAGCTAGATACCTACTGACTCACAGCTCTACTGACCTACATAACTACTGACACATAGCTTTACTGTCCTTGATAACTACTGACTCATAGCTCTACTAACCTAGGTAACTACTGTCCCATAGATGTACTGACCTAGGTAACTACTGGCCCATAGCTCTACAGTCCTAAATAACTACTGACTCATAGCTTTACTGTCCTAGATAACTACTGACTCATAGCTCTACTGACCTAAGTAACTACTGACACATAGCTCTACTGTCCTAGATAACTACTGAATCATAGCTCTACTAACCTAGGTAACTACCGTTCCATAGATCTACTGACCTAGATTACTACTGACCCATAGCTCTACAGTCCTAAATAACTACTAACTCATAGCTTTACTGTCCTAGATAACTACTGACACATAGCTCTACTGTTCTAGATAACTACTGACTCATAGTAATACTGTCCTAGATAACTACTGACTCATAGCTCTACTAACCTAAGTAACTATCGTGCCATAGCTCTACTGTCCCAGTAACACTACTGACTCGTGGCTCTGCTGACCTAGATAACTACTGATCCATAGCTGTACTGTCCTGGATAACTACTGACTCGTAGCTCTACTAACCTAGGTAACTACCTTCCCATAGCTCTACTGTCCTAGATAACTATTGACTAATAGCTCTGCTGACCTAGATAACTACTGATCCATAGCTCTACTGTCCTAGATAACTACTGACTCATAGCTTTACTGACCTAGATAACTACTGACCCATAGCTTTACTGTCCTAGATAACTACTGACTCAGCTTTACTGACCTAGATAACTACTGACCTATAGCGCTACTGTCCTAGATAACTACCATCCCATAGATCTACTGTCCTAGATAACTATTGACTAATAGCTCTGCTGACCTAGATAACTACTGATTCATAGCTCTACTGTCCTAGATAACTACTGACTCATAGCTTTACTGTCCTAGATAACTACTGACTCATAGCTTTACTGACCTAGATAACTACTGACCCATAGCTTTACTGTCCTAGATAACTACTGACTCAGCTTTACTGACCTAGATAACTACTGACCCATAGCGCTACTGTCCTAGATAACTACCATCCCATAGCTCTACTGTCCTAGATAACTATTGACTAATAGCTCTGCTGACCTAGATAACTACTGATCCATAGCTCTACTGTCCTAATTAACTACTGACTCATAGCTTTACTGTCCTAGATAACTACTGACTCATAGCTCTACTGACTGATAACGACTGACTCATAGCTCTACTAACCTAGGTAACTGCCATCCCATAGATCTACTGACCTAGATAACTACTGACCCATAGCTCTACTAACCTAGGTAACTACCGTCCCGTAGCTCTACTGTCCTAGATAACTATTGACTAATAGCTCTGCTGACCTAGATAACTACTGATCCATAGCTCTACTGTCCTAAATAACTACTGACTCATAGCTTTACTGTCCTAGATAACTACTGACTCATAGCTCTACTGACTGATAATGACTGACTCATAGCACTACTGACCTAGATAACTACTGACCCATAGCTCTACTGACCTAGATAACTACTGACCCATACTCTACTGACCAAGATAACTTCCGACCCATAGCTCTACTGACCTAGATAACTCCCAACCCATAGCTCTACTAACCTAGCTAACTACTGAGTTATAGCCATACTTCCTCTTCTCTCAAAAATCTTGGGCTTTTAAATGCACACTTAGATTAGTCAGTATCTGCTTAACAATAATCTCCTCTCACCTACCCCACGTGGTTTCTGCTTCCACCATTGCACCACTACTGCTCTACCATTGCCAGACAATGTTAATCAATATTGTAATGTTGGCAAACCAATCTCAGTCATTTTTGTTTTTTTGGATCTTTCAAAGGCATTTAGCATTGTTCTGCACCCAAAACTGATTCAAAACCTGGCAGAACTAAACTTATCTCACACAACACTATCATGGTTCAATAGCTACCTAAGTAATCACACCTAAGCAATAAGGTGATAAAACAGTTGTTCCTCCTTCTTTCCAGTCTCTATAGTTGTCCCCAAGGGTCCATTCATGGACCCTTGCTATTCAACATATACATAAATAAGCTTTGCACTGTCATATTTCCATCCAATATGATGCAATATGCAAATGATGCTACAATCATTAGCCCCACTCCCTCTTTGGGACAGCTACACTCCATTATTCAAGAATCCTACCCAGCAGTAGAACAGTGGATAGATAATGCTCACCTTACACTAAATGCTGAAAAAAGCAAACCAATGCTCTTCTTCTCTAAAACCAGTTCCCAAAACTGTTATAATTTCAATATTTTCTTTGCTTAAAGCATTAAACTTTAGCAGGTTTCCAACACCAAGTTACTTGATCAATTGGTGATATGATCAAGTTTGATATTCAAATGCATAATGTCATAAAGAGAACTCACCAAAGGCTTGAAGCTCTGTAAACAGCCAAGCTATTTCTCAGTGGCTAAGCTGTAAATCTACTGCACATGCTTATAGCCTTCCAACACTCCTATATGCTTCCCCACTAATTTACAGAACAACCTCCAAGGTATGCTTGAACAATGCTACACAAAGTGAAGAATTTACTGCCAATTTGCCTAACAGATCATATCACAGCCTTGCACTCTCAAAAATAAACTGGATGTAATTCCCAAACTATCTTAAATTCCTTCAACTAAAAATTCCCATTCCACACTTCACCACACAGATGAATGTCCTTCCCTGCATACCCTCTTGCACTGGTAAAAACTATCAGACATCTCCATTATAAAGATAATTTCCTGTCTCAACAAGCTAAATATCAGAACTCATCATAGGATCTACTCTATTCCAGTTATTTCTCCAAACTATGATATACTATAGCCAGCCTAGTCGAGGAAATAGTCAATAAACTTGCTTTAATAGAAACCTCATCTCATAACTGCTACTGAAAGTACTCACATGGTGACACACCTGAAATAAGGAACCATAATTATCTGTTATCTTTCAAATTTTAGATAGTAACGCTCAAGAAACTACTCACTACAAGATGGCAGAGCCGAGGTCCATAATAAATATCATTGATGTAGTGGAATATAGTTACCTTCAGAGTAAAGAGCCTTTAGAAATAAATTTATGTCACACAGATTGTTTTTTAGTGGGTTGAGATTAAGGTAGATAGAAAAAGCAGCCAGACAACTGCAGTGCTCTGTATTAATGGGCTTTTTAAGCATCAATATTCAGCAGCATCAAATAAAGCTCACGTGCATGCATTCACAGAAAACACTTACAGATCAGATATGTAACAGCATCTACACAAAAAGCAATATCACTGCTATTCATCTCAACTTTTATTTGGAAAATAGAGCAATACTACTGTTCTGAAACAGCTTTATGGAAGAGAGAAACATTTTACTTATTT
The DNA here is from genome assembly GCF_019279795.1 of Protopterus annectens. Classification (NCBI taxonomy): domain Eukaryota; kingdom Metazoa; phylum Chordata; order Ceratodontiformes; family Protopteridae; genus Protopterus; species Protopterus annectens. Next base: position 1,379,762,733 of record NC_056728.1, on the reverse strand, counting down.
CTTTACATAGTTTTGTTCATTTTTTTGTTGACTAGATAGCACCCACTTCACCTTGGATGCCTCTACTCTGGTTATTACAGCTCAGCTTCTTTATAAACAGATAAGTGTGGGCTGTACTTATGATCCTAAAACCCAGAACTGAGAGGAGAGGACAGGGAACAAGTATTTCAGATCTTAAGAGCAAGTACAGCATTAATCAATAAAAAAAACACACAATGAAGCCTCTACTCTCTCTCTTTCTCTCTCTCCAGATTCAAAATGTTTGAATCTTCAACCAAATTATAATAAAAAAAAAAATTAAAAATTCAAAGCTTAAGCCCTCAAAGACTTTTTTTTTTAAAAGAATTATTTTGCAGGGGGACAGTCCTCATTTGAGGAACATCATCCTGCATATTTAAGTATACTAATTCCATGCTCGCATAACAATTAGGAAAAATAATAAAAAAATACAGCCATACATATGCTATTTCCAAAAATGAAAAGGGTCATGAAAAGACTAAACAGTTACTGAGATCCAAAGCCATTGTCAGATAGTAAACTAAAGGTACTGAAAGTAAGAAATGTTATTAACTGATGGTTCTGCACCATTCCCAATAACAAACATTTTATGTTGATATCACCTTTCCTATGCAAGACTGTAATAAGGGAGTGTTTAATGATTTCAACTATACATCTGCCAAGCCTAGGTCTTCATAATGAGATAAGAATATTTTCATATCTATACCACCCTGCACACAGCCTTCCTTTAAAAGCTCTGTGATTTTCATATGCTTGTCAATGGCTGTGCTTAGTTTGTGAAAGCATGCTTCTGTTATTCGTCATGTCTACTACAATATGAGGATGACGTCAGTTAGGCCACGTTAACAAATAGCAGTAGTGCAAGGAGCCAGGGCAAATGTCTCACACACACACACACACACACACACACACACACACACACACACACACACACACACACACACACACACACACAAACACACACACACACAGCTGAATCCTGGCAAAGTCACCCATACTACCCAATTAGTGTATTCCTTGTCATTTTATCAATGATGTAGCATCAATCACAGATGTACAAACTGCTGTCTTTCAGGGCAGGGGTGGAGATGGATCTGTATCACAACCTCTTTGTATTCACCACCAAATGCGATTCCTTTCTTTAATATCACTTCACTTCTATTTTGAAATAATGTGTTATGCTAATCTTCAAATATAATACAGGATTTTAAAACAAACTGACTTGTTACTCCTTTCTCACTTAGTTCAGACCTCAAAAAGCAAAGTGTGCCAAAGAGCCACATTAACTGAATCAGTAAAAGGAATTACGATGTAGTCCCAGCGGGTGAATTTTACATTTCTGATGCAGTATCAGGAAATAAGAAGTTGTGCACTGCAGCTGTAAGTAACTCAATGTTTTTCTAAAGGACACTCTACAAATGCCTTTCCCTTAACAGTAAATATCCAAAAGAAACATCTTGCTTCTGTGTGTTACCATCCCAGAAAAATTTCTGAAAGTCAAACCATTGTTTTGTACTATTTTCAAAGTTTCTGTTCTTCCTTCAATTTCAGAGGCATAGAATTGCAAAACAAGGCACAATAACACAGAAAGGCATAAATCAGACATGCAGGTTAATGTGAGAGTGCACATTTCTGAAAGAAGAACGATGCAGCAGAGCATGAAATAGTAAGTACACTTACATTTTTTGTTCTTTTTTTGACTCCACATTTAATGACAATGCACATGTAAGGCTTTACACCAAAACAAACAAAAATGCAGATGAAGAAGTGATTTGACTCCACATTTAATGACAATGCACATGTAAGGCTTTACACCAAAACAAACAAAAATGCAGATGAAGAAGTGATTCTATGAGTAAGTTACTATGCACTGTAACTGGTCAAGCTTTCCTTATAAAACTCCAATAAACTTTCCATTCAAAATACAAAAAAAATATCATGAACAGATTTGGTGAGAACAAGCAGTAAGTGTGACATAGAAAAAGAATAGATTGCAGTGTATACGTCATTACTCAGTGAAGCTTTAGGTTCAATCCCACTGCAGTGCTGTCCCACCACAGCAGCAGATGGCACTTCTAATTAAACAGCCCTCAGTACAAAGAAGCTCATTAATAAGTCCTTTATTCGATGAGCCAAGCTTTCATGCCATTAGGGATTTCCACTGCTCTGTAATGAAGTGCTTGCTATCCATTTCCTAAAGCCAGACTGGGGTAGCACAGCTGCATTAGCCTGATAAAGTGAAAATACAGATAGCCTTGAGGGGGTCTCAGCGCTGTAATACAACACAGGACTAAGGAAATTGACAGTTACTCTTGTAAATGAAGTCGCTTCCAACGTAAAACAGAAAATCACCATCTGATCACCAAAAAAAATCTGTTACAATTGTCAGCAAAAGTTGTGTTTATATGCAAACTTTTATGAGTGCAACACAAATGTATGTTGTCCTGTCTTACTGAAATGACTGTGTGCATCTTCACATGGTCCACATCAGCAGTGATGTAAAATCATGTCACATGTTTTCATAAGCATCTTAAAAAGTGTTGAAACAGCTGAAACAAAAACCAATGAGAAGGGAGCCTGTGTGCACAGGTCTTTATAGCACTTTGTCTGCAGTGTGCTGTGAAGGTACAACATATGTGACACTGAGGAAGCTCAGCTTGCAATCCAATGAAAAATGTGTTTAGGTTCCTATGGCAGCATTTAACAATGCAATTAGCTCAATGAATGAAAATGTATCACTGCTCCTCTCACTGTCAGACTAAAAAATTATATTTTAGACCTGTTACAAGTCCAGAAATTGGTGTCATACCTGTCCCATGATGTTTCCAGAAAGACATAACATGACCTCAGACAATTCAATTTACACTAGATAACTCACACAACATAAACCGCATTAATTAAGATTATATCTCCACATGCTTCAATGTATGTGAACTTTCACAGGAACAAAACAATCTACAGAGCCAGGGACGGCTCCCTGAGGGTTACAGTGCCTGATGCATTTTATGTTCGAACCATGCATTCATTAGCACAGAAGTTTGACATTAGCATAAGGATAGTGCAAAGTGCATACACACTTCACATCATAAAATGACCATCCAACATAAATATGTTACGGATATGGACTGACTGTATGCCAATAACTGACTGAAAATATACTGCTTTTTGATCAAGTAAATCTAAGACATGGCTTAGAAATTAAAACTAAAATGTATTTCACCCCAGTCTGGTGTGCGTCTAAACTAAATGTATTTTACCCCAGTTTGGTGTGCATCTGTGAAAGTGCACTGCGCCTGTTCTTACATTTAGTATCATAGCCATCACCATATCAAATCTCTCCAGTTCAGGTCCATCTCGGAAGCTAGCAGGATCAGCTCAAGTGACCCATTAGGAGTATTGGAAAGTAGCAGGCATTATCACAGGATGGCTGCACCTCATTGTTGTGTGAGCACATAATTTGTATATCTAGGTTTTGGGGGTATGCCTCCCTGCAAAAAAAGCTTATTTGGGTCTGTTCTATCAGGATCTGGGTTATTCATTGTTTCAACACATTATAATCCTGAGTGAAAATTTCACTTTCAGTTTCATCTTTTGATCTTGTATACTGGAAGCAGTATGAGGCATTATGCTAGCAGGACAGTTGAACAAACATAAACGTGATGCACCAGTGAGGCTAGGTGGTCAGAGTGGTGTAGTCCATAAAAAGAACCATTTGTTCCGTTTATGATTTTGATGCTTGACAGTATCAAAGAGCTTTATCAAGGATTCATGTCAGGATGAGTGGACTGCAGCTGTAAACCTACTCCTTCTCTCAGCTTCTGTGGAGAAGGGAAACATATAAACTTTACCAGTCTCACAGGAATACTCCTTTAATGACAAATTTAGTGAGTAGCCTTACATTCATTTTCCATGTAGGCCCAACAGCTCCATCTCATAACACATTCTCAAACTCATTTATGACATTTTTCTCCCACAGGCATTTGTATTGCTCATCACCAGGTGTTCACTTCTTTCTTAGATACACTGAACAGAAACATCTGCTCAAGAATTTTTTTGGCCGTCTTATATTTATGCACAAACCTAACAATCAACCCTAACGATTTTCACACCAATATATATAAAAAGATAACTGCTGATTTTCTTAACTAATTAGACTTATTGCACTTTCATGCTCTTGGCTGTTTTTCCATCTGACCTTCCACTTTCTTCATTCAATTTTCTGTCTGTTCTCTGAATTTCTTAATTGATCATCTTTTTCAGCTTATCCTTCTAGACCGCATCAAGAGAACCATAGAGGCATTCTTCTTTCTTCATATTTCTTCACAAGACTTCTCTAAAATATTCTCCGTAATAATGTTTTTTTTCAGAAACATAAAACCCTTCCTTTTGTGTGGCTGAACCACTTCCGAGTTTTAACAGTGAACTGCTTTCTACACTGATTACTTATTATCGGAATACTGGCTTTACTGATTGGCAAATGTACGGCAAAAGTGCGGGGAGATGCAATAGTGAACGTGCTATGTTATTTTTATCTTATGTTGCCTTCCTTGCATTTTTGGAAATGAAATGTATCTAATTACCACTTTTTGTTAATTTTAAATAGTACATTAGTTTATAATATCCCAAACTGGTTATTTACTTTGTGACTGAATTTTGAACATAATACATTACAATAAATGTAGTGTTGTTGTACTGTTATTACTAGGGCATCCTATTGTATTATTTTAACAGCCTAACTCAAAATTTGTTTGAACCAAAAGGAAAATGCTGTCTCCCCAGCAGCCTAAGAGACCTGGGGACAACATGACCCCCATAGTGCATGGTTTTGGCGAATGCCAGTTATTTGTTTTCTGTCTCCGTTACGATAAATTAGTCTCCAGTGATTTTCTTTGAACCATTAATTATACAGTATTCTATACTACATCATATGTCATACCAAATGATATATGTACATTGGTTTGGAAAAGTTGCTTCATGGGAAATAAAATCACATCATATTTCTTTAAGATAATTCTGTTTTATTTTTTTCTTTTTGTTTCTGATTTCCATTTGAAAAATAAATTCCTCACTTCAAACATGCAGTTGTGCACACTCTCATGAAATACAAATTATTTACCTTGCAGGGCATATCTGTACAGTAAAACTAAATCTAGGCAAAGAAAATCCTGTGACTACCTTCTTCTCTTTGTTAAGACTAATTGTAAAAACATTTGCAATGACTTTCCTGGGTTTCCCACTCTCATCTGCATCAAACTTAAGAAGCAAAAAGTAAAACATGTAGCAATCTATAGATTGTTATATGAAGATACAAACAGCAAACACTAAAAACTAGTTTAGCTTTTCCTGACAAAGAGGACTGTCAAACACACACACACACACACACACACACACACACACACACACACACACACACACACACACACACACACACACAATGACTAAAATGTCACATTATCTTGCATCATGTTCCAATTATATTATGCACATATCGGCTACAAAAATGAGTAATCCTGGAAATAAATCTAAAAGTGAAAAAACAGAACGGGTTTTTAGGGTCTTTAGCATATTTATTAAGCCCTAATGTGAGATATTCTAAACTACTCATTCATCTGTCCTACCAGGTGAAGCACACACATTATTCCGGCCTAGGAGGATCCTTCCTTTGCAGGAGAGATTATCATTTTGATGCTTAATTTACTGCAAGGCACTAAAACAGATATAAAAATAGGCCATTATCCAAAGCAGTGAGGATTTCCTACTTCCATTTTGTACATGGCATGCAACACCAGCCCCAGTAAAGCATCCCATGCTCATGTTGTTATTTTGGTACGCTATCTCAGTGCAGACCAGCCAACCATACATGCAGGTCTAACCTTCTGCTCTCTATCAGAGGGGGAGGGCTTCTTTAAAGGAAGAACCTGAATTCTGCCCCTGTGATTAGACTGAAGGTCTGATCTGTGGTCACTCAACCCTACATCGCTCTGCAGACCTCTCAGCTATTGTACCTGTTTACTGAAAACTATACTGTCTGCATCATAGGCAGGACTGTCACCTCTGTACAAGTAGAGTCCCATGCAAGGTTAAATGTTTGCTGGGTCACTTCAATTTCCCTATACAAATCAGTTAAAAGTACTAGCAACTGTTCAACATTGTTGTTAGAGCTGTTTTATTCCCAACTCCTTTAAATTGTCCTGGTTATTAGCAAAAATCAGTTTTGTCAATCTTCATTATCTTACAGTAGAGATTTGTGATTTTGCAGCAAAAGTTATGACTTTACAGAAACCCATTGCTGTGAAAGTACACAGTACATGTGTGCAAGACTTGATCACTGGTGTATAAGTACAAAGTGTAGGAGTATATGACTTTACAGCAGACCTGTTCTGGGTAAATACACAGTACAAGGCTGCATGGCTTTATAACAGACATCTTCTGGGTAAGTACACAGTACATGGCTGCATGACTTTAGATCAGACTTCTGCTGTGTAAGTACAGAGTGTAGGAGTGCATCACTTTACTGACAACATATGGGTTGCATCACTTTAGAGCCAACATCTGGAGTCTAATTACAAAGTACAGAAATGCAATATTTTCTAAAGGATCTGATGCCCCATAACATGCATTTCAAATTTGGTTATGCAAGAAACTACAGAAGTTATACTATATAAATATAGAGAAAAAGGCTAAGGGAAGCATGTGTACAAAAGTATAGTTAGACATAGGCAGCCCGACAAATTTTAATATACACCAAAAAGTATAGCTGCAGGCCGCGGGAAGGTTCTGTTAGTTAACAAGTGCTGAGCAGCACTGGCAGAGCATTTCAATTGCTTAGAAGGCTTAAGTACTACAGCACTATAAAGTACTATAAAATATCTAGTCCTAAATAAAATGTTTTCAGACTTACTGAATTTAGAAAAAAATGTCACCTTATAAGTACAAAGAAAGCATATATTAGCAAAACATGCTATTTCATACCAGTAATCAGCAGGGAACATATTTTACTAAATGCTGACTGGTTAGTACTCCTACTGAAACTGAGCAAAATAGATCATGCATTAGACATGTGACAACATTATAAGTCAAATGTGATGAACGAATAAGGAGGACACTGAGAAGGAAAACTATCGCCAACTAAGGGTACAGAAGACACAGCTAAGGAGCAGACCAAATTGGCCCAGATCCATTCCTGAAGTATAGGAAGGCTTGCACCTTGGAGTATGTGTATATATTTAGTTCCATGTTTCAAACAAGAGTACTAGTTCATTCCTTCCTGTGTCACAAGCACTTTCCTCAGTCTTGCTGGGAATGTGCGAGTATATGCCTCTAGAGTTCAATTCAAGATAGCAGAGCAGAGGAATGGTGCTGTCCATGGTCCTGAGGTAATTGCAGTTCAGGTGGATATCAAAGCTCTCCCTGCATTTATGCAAACAGAATGAGAATGCTCCCAGTGTCCTGGCCACATTTCTCCTGTTTCATATAAACATCACCTTTGCTCTCTGCTATAAACAGGCCATAGGATTAGTGGATTTTGTCTGCCATCAAAATGAAATAAATAATACAATGTCACACACTGAGAGGAATATGACACATTAAACGAATAGGTTACACTGATTGTCTCTAAGCCTATCAGTCAAATGTTGCCTGTCGCAGAGGAACACTATTCTCCTCATGTAATGCCTGTACAGTAGAATCATTATGTAGTAGGTGGCATCACTTTGTTTTTTATGAGTAGAACATCACACATATGGTGCACTTCTGTTATACGTACCATGTAGCAATGACAACATGGAGCACAGCCGTGACAACCTCAGTCTACAGAGAGGGAATGGCAAGGAGAGGAAATGTCATGAAAAGCACATTTTAGCAGCTCTACATCATGTTAATGAAAAACACCACTGTATGACAACCTGCAGACTATAAAAGTATCAATCACACGTGTCGGTACATGCACAGACACCATCCTCACTACAGTACATGCAAAATGGATTGCATTTCAGTCCCAAAACTAACTAACCAAGTTCAGAAACACAACTGTGGACCTGTTAAAGTGCAGTGAGTGATCTCTAAAGTGAAATGAATGCAACAATGAGCTGTAGCTTCCGCAGGTTCATTTCAGTGGAACACTGAGCACAACAGGGACAAGTTATCATGTTTGGGACATCTACAAAACAGGTAGGCCACACAGGAAGGTAGAAATGTGCTCCCCATTGCAGGTGACGGTGAGTGAAGATATGAATCCCACACTATGCACCCTCCCTTTTAATACAGCATTCCGTGCTTTGGAAGGGGGCTCGATGCAGCATGAGTAATAGGTGTAACACTTTGTGAAGTACAGAGGTATACATCACAGTTTGCAACAGAAAGACAGTAAAAGTAATAGACTAGCAAACATTATTATTTCTATCTATCTTTCTGTCTATGCATATTAATGAGTATATTACAACAGTCGACATGATGTTACAATGATGCACCTTCTATCAATACTGACATGCTGACCACAAAAAAGAATGAAAAAAACACTTACCAATGAAGCATACAAACTTTTGCAATAAAAAATAAATGTGTGCATGTGGTTGAGAGAGAGAAACAGAGAGTATCTCTAAATGAATCCACACACGCACACACACAAACACACACACACCACACGCATATATATATATATATATATATATATATATATATATATATATATATATATATATATAAAATAGTAAGGTAGCAAGAGACATTGAGTGGAGACACTCTCCTTAATCCAAGTGTTGTTCATTTATAGTGCAAGATCAAAAAAAGTTCACATTTCATAAAAAATGAAAACAAACACATTTTTCTTACATTCTAGTTCAGGATTTGGTAGACTAGTCTGAATGAAATGCTAATGTTCCTTATATTTCTTGTGTGTTGCAGCTCTGTCCAACCCGCCTCACACATTCAGAATTGGGACCTTGGCACTACAGAGGTAAATCAACCGATAGGCTTCTGTTACTCCACATGTCAATAGGTAGGGTTCTAGTACTATACAGGTAAATCTACACTTAAACCCTCAGTATTCCACAGTTCATTCTGGTTTGGGTGTCCCAACAGCCTCAACTCTTGGCCTTGAGAATCCCTCCCTAAGACAGGCAAACATCTCTGCCTGTTTGGTCTACATGCCTTGCTTTTAATCTTACTTCAGTAGCTGATTCATATTAAACTCTGCTACTACATGCGTTGTTACCAAAATGTAAAGTGTATAAGCACTGTACTCATACCTCTCAACCTCTTGGCACAATAAATCTGGGGACAAAGTCCCAGACATAGGGACAAATTTTAAATATTGCTGTTATAAACTTAGAAAGTTGCTAGAATAAAAGGTCTGTTACCATGCATTTTCTGAAGGATATGCAATCTGAAACTCAAATTCTTTTCATTATTTCATAAATTCAGTCCTCGCTTATTTGTCACAAAAATCCAGAAAAACACAAATTTTATGAGGAGCAGACCAAAAATATGAGTCAAAATTCTGGACGTTCTATGAAAATCTGGACACTTGAGAGGTATGATTGCACTTAGTTTCACGGTATAACTATATGGTATAAAAAGAGCTCTTACATCTCTTTTTTTCATATATATATATATATATATATATATATATATATATATATATATATGTGTGTGTGTGTGTGTGTATGTATACATGCATATATATATATATATATATATATATATATATATATATACATATATATACATACATACACACACACACACACACACACACACACACACACACACACATAAATACATACACAAACACACACACACACTCGTGTGTGTGTTTCTTTGTAATTTGTACCATACAGCATCTTGTGATCCTCAAACAGTGTAGATGACTGTGGCTATTCAAATAAGCAGAAATGGACAGTACAGTTCAGATGTTTACTAAACTGTACTCATAATCCATCTCACTTGGCTTTGTTCTCCTTGATTAACACCACAAACTATACAAATGTTCACAGTCCTGCCATGTTACAGGTCCTTAATAGGATATGTACCTTGTATGCAGTGCCTGCACATATACATGTACAGCTGTTTCCATATTATCTATCCTTCCACATTCTAAATGGCTTGTACCCATAAGGAGAGGTTGGGATTATATACTGACTGATAAAATAAGAGCTTTGCCCTATGATTCAGTGTTTTTTTTATGAATACAGCCCAGTAAAATACCTTCAGTACCCATAACATTCTACCTGCCCTCTGGTCAACCCCCCTCATGCTTTCTGTCATCAGTGATGGGGGAGACTGTTTCTTCATTTAAGTAGCTCTTCCCCCATTCCTCTAGAGACAAATCCACTCTTTTGCAAGCAGGAACTCCACTTTTTGTAAAAGAGAACCCCACTTTTTTCAAACAGGAACCACACTTTTTTCCAAGCAGTACCCCACTCTTTTCCAAAAGGGAGCCATGACCACTGGTTAGGATATGCTGATTTTCATCTTAATCATGTCACAACACTCCACTGCATGGCACAGATATGACAAATACCTGAAGTTGCAAACCCAATATCATCTACAAACAACTTATTTGCAGCCTGCACTTCTCTTATCTGGACATGGCAAAAACTCACTAGCACTCAGCTCTGAATCATGGTCAAATGGTGTCCCAGTAAGGGTAATGGACTGCCCCCCTCCCCGAATCAGCCATACCATTATCACAATACTTAGCTGCCTCTTCTCAATTACCATAAAATGGTATTCAAACCAGGTCCCTGTTACATGCTCAAAGTATGACAAATATAAAACTTATGAGCCAGGAATATCGAAAACCCGTAGCTCAAACAACATGAATGGTCATTGTGTGGGATCATGGTACAGTGGGGATTGGGGTTTTGCTCCTTTTCGCACTAAAGTGCAAGCTCAGAGTTTGTACATATCATTAACAGGTGTGGAGGTGCAAAGGAATTGCTCCCCAGCAAAGAAGCAGGTATTTTGTTTGTAGTTTCTTGGTCAAGCTTCCTGGTTTTCAATATTCCCAGCTTGATCTTGTTCGCTCTTCTGGGAGCTTACGATAGGAATCTTTCAAACCCATCATTGTACATAATATGCCTTTTTTTTACTTCACACTGAAGACATCTTGGCATGAGCAACAGTAAACAACTCTTCCCTTGAAACTCAGATTTAATGAAAATGCATCTGGCAATCCATTAAACTAAAAGATGTACTGGGACTCATAATTAAACAGCAGACAGTGAAGCACTAATAAGAATCTATGTGAAGGGTGCAGGAATTCAAAAGATAATTGCTGTGATACCAGGTACACTTGGGATCATCCTTGTATATGAAACATGATTTCCATTATGACAATCCATGACAAGAGCAGAAGTCTAGTAACAAACCACTCGGGTTCAAATTTCCTTTCATGCCTACTCCTCCTGATTGAAATCTCCCAGCAGAAGCATTGTAGGTTGTAGTCTGTCAAGCACCATTGTGACATTGTTCAAGAAAGATGAACACTCTGTTCAACTGTTACATGCATTTTCAATAACTACAGAGTTTTCCCTTCTGCAACTCACAATCAAAATGACATTCCTCTCGCCTTTTGGCACAAATATCAAATGGATGTCATTTAGCTAAGGGACAGTTATTATCCCCATACCTGCCCCTCCTAAGGACCAACTCTAGAATAGGAGGGCGACCACCCTGCCTGGGAAGTATGATTCCAGAACACACAAACACACACACATATATATATATATATATATATATATATATATATATATATATATATATATATATATACACATACACATACATACACACAGGCATTATATATATATATATATATATATATATATATATATATATACATAAATATGCAGTAATGCTCTTATTGGCATGCATGTTACAGAGAACATAATCATGCCAAACTCTCATAGATACTAAATCCACCATGTCACCTGTCATTGCTTAGTTATTATGTAAGCTTTTGAGAACAGTTTACTTCGTGTAAATGTATCCTGTGCCTCATCACATCACCAAATTGACCTTATATGAAGTGATGACTGATGGTCCATTACTGTTAAATACAGCTCAGCAGATGAAGACCATTTCCCCCATATAAATAAATTCAACTGCATTACCAGTTTCTGCATATGAATGCCTCACCAGTCACAGGCTCTTTCTTTGTTGCAAAGTCATGCTGACACAAACTCACAAAAGTACAAGAGCAGTTTGATGACTACGTTATTCATCTGGGATCACTATATGTATTCCCTTTTCCGTGAGACCCAATCCTCAGAAAAAGTAAATGAGTTGCTCGGTGCCATCAAGAATTTGAATGGAAACTGCAAAGATTCAAACCTTTGTCTTTAGCTATGCTGCTCAACACCCTAACAGTTACGATAAACACTGTCCACGTGATAACAGCAACTGATGTGCACTTGCATTTTTAATTTGTTGCAAGAGATATATACCAACCTTGGTTACCATACAATTTATACAAGTGGTAAAGATAAAGCAAACAAAACCAGTTTTGCTGGTATATTTATTCTGAGATGCCTCAGCACATTTGAAACACAATTTCTGATATGAACAAGACTTAAAATGATGTTTTCATCTTTCAGCAGTACATGTCAAGCAGATATGTCAGAAGTATTACTTAATTTACAATAAGATTTGTCAGGTTTACACCATCATAGATTACGGGTTGTGTTTCTGGCTCTGCTATATGTGTTTAAAGGGTTCTGTAGGAGGATTACTTCTCACCACCATGAACTAAGCTTCTTCACTCGCTGTCCTGATTTCTTGTGTTGTGACACCAGAGAAAACACTTCCGAAAGGTGTTAAAGTTGTGTGACGTGTATTTAGTCACACATGAGCAGTACAACACTGATAAATAACACAAGCATGATAATTAAAACAAAGAAAGCTAGAAGGACATTTTTCCCTTAGCAGTTCATTACTGCTGAGGTTCTGGTCTGGCATGGAGTGTATTTAAAATTTCTGTTTTAATTTATGATGCTTTGGGAGAATGCATTACTAGGACCACCTGTACTACTCTGTGATGAGAATTATGCATACACTTCAAAACATAAAGCATTCTATCTACAGCCTGCTTATTAATTTAGTAACCAGGTGATACTAACAGGTAGATCAGAGGAAAGAGACTTCAGGTAATCATATTAGATAACTATGGATAACCCAGCAATGTGAGAAACTGGGATACTTAGTAAAGGTATCAACAGAAAACTGGAAGGGAATGTAATTTACATATTATTTAAATGGGAGGGTGGGTGCACCAAATGGACTGTTTTTAGATATGTCACAGAAATACAATATAAATACTTTAAGTGTCATGAGTGTTACATTCCAGTGGCATCACTTTGTGTTGACTATGACAATACCTCTATTTGAATTAACTTGTGAAGTTGTGGAGATATGCCTGTAGGGACAAAGGGAGGACATGGGTTATTGCAGATAGAAACAAAATGGTGCAAGTCTATTTCACAAACCTGAAGTGTGAAAAGAAAGGAACCATTGAAACAAAGGAGTATTACATTACATTTTTTAACTGCACAGGTACTAAGCTGGACATTTGAAGAATCCTGATGTATGAAAAGGACAGAATTTTCCACCAGATGAAACCTCATCCATTCTGTGAGGGGGCACAGGACTAAATTAAATTATCAGTGCATGACCACAGTGCTTACCTCTGCTGCAGAGATACCCCAGCTAATGTGAATAAACAGCGTGGCCATTCCTCCACAGTACTGCTTGTTAGCACATTGTGTAAAAAAGCAGTTCCTATAATAAGCCTATTTATGCAGCTGATTTGTATGCTGTCCATAGTGTGTAATACAAGGTGTACATGACGCATGTGTGTGTGTGTGTGTGTGTGTGTGTGTGTGTGTGTGTGTGTGTGTGTGTGTGTGTGTGTGTGTGTGTGTGTGTGTGTGCGTGTGTGTGTATGAGATGATCACCTGGGAAATGCCTCCCAAACCAAAGTAGAAATACTCGTCTGATTTCAGCTGGAAACTTCTGACATAGCCATACTCTAGAATTTTATGCAGTCCAGCTGTCCCATGTGTAATATTACCAAACATGTTACTGAAATTCCCTGGGCTGCAGTGATAGTATGAAAGATGTACATTTAGCAGTTATCTGCATAATCTTACCAATATAAAACAGCTGTAGGCATGGTCTTACCTGTGTAATGGCTGAATGGAGAATGTTAATGATACTACCTTGAGACATGCAGATTAGTGCAGCAATATCAACAGCTTCCTATGCTGAAATGCTTTGACAGTGAAGCACGCAGGTGGCAATTTTATTTAACGTCAACTGTGTTACTAGGAAATAAAACAGTTCATGAGATTGCTGACTTTCCCTCTCATGTAGTTGTGGGGTTAGCATATGAAAGTAAGGATCACAAAAACATTGGTTAACTTGTTTTGTGTTCATTACTTTTATGATAACAAGGCTTTGCTGTGTTTTTTATTTGTCAGTTTCTGTAGTACATCAACATGCAGGTTTTTATAGACTTCTCTCTACATTTGTTTATTTGTTTTTCATTTTAAGTGGTTTTATATAGCTGGGATTCAATTTCATGACACAAATCTAATGAAATGCATGCTTACACCTATCCTTACCTTTATTTATGTCTAGCAATTATATGCATACCCTTAACAATTTGTAATGGTTATATGCAGAAGCATAGCTAAGGAGTGGCAAAGGGGGAAGCTGGCCCTGATGCAGTGTATTAGGGGGTGTAATCAGCAGATTCTGATTAGGTGGCAGTGCAGGTATTGTATGAAGGGTGCAGTACCTGTATGAAGGGTGCAGTGCCTGTATGAATGGCACAGAACCTGTATGAAGGGTGCAGTACCTGTATGAATGGTGCACTATCTGCATGAAGGGTGCAGTACCTGTATGAAGGGTGCAGCACCTGTATGAATGGCGCAGTACCTGTATGAATGGTGCAGTACCTGTATGAAGGGTGCAGTACCTGTATGAATGGCGCAGGACCTGTATGAATGGCACAGTACCTGTATGAATGGGGCACTACCTGTAAAGGTCAGTCGTGATTTGTGGTCAGGACTGAAGAGCTTCAGCACTTTGTAGGTCGTATTTAGCTGTAGGAGATGGTTTGCAACAGTTTTCAAAGGAGAAAAACATTGGTCCTCAAAGATGAGGGGGGAGTTAGGTTGGGGAAATGCACAGCATGCCAGAATACTTACCTACATTTCTGGTTATATGCAAACCCTTCCCTAGGGAACATGGTTATTTGCATTCCTTTACCTATTTGTAAAGTTTATGTGTGTACTCTTCTTAAATGCAGTGGTTATATGCATACACTTACCTGTCTGTGTTGGTTGTGCACAACCTCCTATCTATGTGTTGTGGTTTTTCCTCAGCCCCCTACTTATGGGTAGCATTCACTTTCCAATTCATACTTGCATGCAATGGGTATAGGTATATGAATACTCTTAACTATTGATAAAGACTATACGTAAATTGTTTACCTATCTGCAGTGGTTACTTGCAAGCCCATACTTATGTGCACTGATTATCCTCATGCCTTACCTGTGTGCAGTGAATATTTGCATAACCTCACCTATTTGCAGTGGTTATCAACATATGATCACCTATGTGCAGTGGTTATTTGCATGCCTTTACCTTGGTGTAATGGTTATTTGCATGCCTTTACCTTGGTGTAATGGTTATTTGCATGCCCTTACCTAGGTGTAGCATTCATTTGCATACTCTGACTTACATGCAGTGACTACATGGGAACCACTGAGATCATTATAAGATGAAGTCACTCAGACTTATGCCATGAAGATTCAGCACTTCTGCCACACTATAGTGAGACATCATATGCCATTTATAATACAGTTGGAGAATGGGAGTTCATTGTTAAACTTTGCAAACACCTTTATTAAACTGTAGAAAAACCTGTACTAGCTCCTTCCTACAGTACCTAACATATAAGTACTGACTGACTCTCCTTTAAGTAACTGCATTCTGTACCATAACTAGTTAAATGATTATTAGCACTGTTGGCAGGGGTCAGTCAGCACCTCAGCTACAGTGCTAATCTAGCCCTGCCTGTAACAGCTTCCCCGTGGGGTAGCTGCCAGCTTATTCTCATCCTTACTGCAGTTCTGCAGGAAAGTACAGACATGACAGTCTAATAGACAGCTGGTAAACCATGATTTCTTTTACATTACCTTTGCCAGATCATAATGTTTTCAACTCAGTTTTTGAACATATCATCTATAAGCTGCTACTACTTTAACAATGGCAATGAATTAGTGTAACTCAGAGCCTAAATGGGATTTGCAAAATTATTGTGAAATAACACTTTCTAAAGAAACTGCATAATGGGACACAACACAGAATGGTCCATAAAATCTCCGCCCTGAAAATGGCAAAGCAAAATTCCTTGTAGATAAAAAGCTAGCATTCTATACACCAAGACAGTTAGTTAAAATAGGCAACATATTTTAAAAAATGCATGTTTTCAGCATAGTTTTTAGCAGATGCCTTAAATTCTGCCAGAACATAATAATTTAAGCTCAAATTTTAAATATCACCACCATCAAACTATAACATTGACTTTGTGTAGCTCGGATCTAAAATGGGAGATATGAAAATTACTGTAAAATTTAATTTGCAATTGAAGCTGCAAAATGACACCCAACTGTTTAGTAAAGATTCACATAAAATTAGCAGAGCAACAAAAGCTTGTGTTCACTTTCTCTTTTTTTATTCTAAAAACATGATTTCCACTCTTACATTTCAAGGATCTTGTAGTAACACAAAGCAATTATAGAAGAAACATTTGTGCTGGAACAAATAACTTATTCATGTACATACTATGTTTGGTTCTGAAAAATATAAAGTATAAGAAAAATGAAACTACAAAATAGAGTAGGGGGACCTTACACAACAGCTATCAGGCCAAACCTCAAATTATTATCTAATTAGTTTTCCATTTTAATATTGACCAATATTTGCCAAGAAATGTATGAACTCTATGGATGTCTGCTGTGAATGTTTATACAAGGCATATAAAAAACTATTTTCCTATCATACAGCTGAGATGAACTGAGTAAATATTCTATATTATATTTTCCTTTGTTAAATCGTTCTCTGTGTGAACCTCAAACTCAGAATGAACAATACTTGTATGTTACACAAAGCACAAATACTACCATTAGCATTCCCTTTCCTAACTGACATATCATTGGGTGTAGTAGCTATATTCAGTTTCATCCCCTAACCAAAAATCTTTGTGACATCTCAGAACAAAAAAAATATCATCTAACTGTTGATCATCGCTACAAAGTCTTCTAACTCTTTGGAAGTCAGTGAATGAGATAGGGAGGGTGGCAACATGCAAAATGCAAATTAGTACCTTGTCAGCAAGTTTCCCTATATAAAAGGTCTTCACATTTAGGGTAAGTTAATCTTTTATTACCATAATATCAAGAAATTCAATATGATACACAGATGATTTAAATGAGAACTAGAGACAACTACCCTTACTGTTTGTGTATAAAGTTTTTACTGCATTCTCATAAGACAAATATATCATTATCTGTTAAAGAATGTCCTTGAACTAATATAATGGTTGTTTTAGCCAGTATACATTGCACATCCCATTCTGCTGAAATACCTTAACATTTACTAGGGTAAGAGTGGAAACTATCAAGGCCCCCTTAAGCTGCAAAAACATTTTGTCTTGAAATTTGAAGACTTTATGGTATAAGTTGAATTCACTAAGATCTAATGATGCTCGTCTAAATTTAGACAGAAAATCTGAACACTTAATTGGAAATTAGTTTGTAAACGAATCTAGCTATAAGTGACATCAGCTGTTACCAAAAGAAAGTGTTCTCCAATTCCATTCCCTTTTAGCATCTCAATAAAATTGGAAGACTCTTGTATTAACTTTAGGATATACCTTATATTGTATGATAAAAACCTGGACAACATCTCTGAGGTAATTTACCTCAAAGCAACTAACATGCATCTATTTATCATGTGCAGACACTGCTATTATATTTGAAGGTCATATGATAGCAAGTTTCAGAGCTTTTAGATCTTGCAGAAGTTTGAAAATAATACTATAACTGTAACTTATCTGTGAATTTCTATAAATCTACATCTTTCCAGAAGACACAGAGAAAAGTATTTTGTTTAGCAAAGATATTCCGTGTTTATTGAAAATAGAATGGGAACTACTGAATACATAGCTTAAATGCACGTTTTACCTCTGTTCTTCTTTCAGCTCCTCACACACACAGACACACACACACAAATACACATACTTGTGCGTGACATGTTTATATATACATCTATTTTATATATATATATATATATATATATATATATATATATATATTATCAGAGAGAGAGAGAGATACTTCAGATCACTGAAATCCCATTTCACTGACTTTCATTTCACTAAGACCAAATCACCTAATTTTCAAAGTACTGAAAATTAATTTCACCTTATTGTAAGCTATAGACTTCCCAGCAGCAGTGGCAGCATGTAGAGTACTGTGAGGCAAGTAAATGATATATGCCCTTTTCCCCACTGTAGTCCGATCTTGGGGTTAGTATACATATCTATATATATATATATATATATATATATATATATATATATATATAGATAGGTAAGTCTGTGCTTTAAAACTTCATAATAGTGAAAATTGGTGATTTAACTTGTCAGCATTATAAACATTTGGTTTTGTGGTCTCAGCATTTTAAATGTTGCTCTTTTGGTATTTCAATCTTATGAAGTACTCCTATATAGATAGATATATATATATATATATATATATATATATATATATATATATATATATATATACATATAGATAAATAGAAAGAGCGTGTGACTTGTATACTAATATTTTTGTTAAGGTAATGTGCAGAGTTGGGGTTTGAGTTAGGGTGAGCACAGATGAGTAACGTGGTGCACTGGGGCAAAGATTAAAGTATGGAATTCAGTACTTCAGGATTTCAAGTTCTCAAGTCATGGAATTAGCTAATACATCTGATTCTTACATAGTTAAGGAATTTATTTGTCTGTAGTCTGAAAGTTATAATTACAAATAACCTGTCAAAAATTACATTTGGTGTTCGGCACAATTACATGTACATCACAGGTCCAGACTGGCATCTGTTGTTATACTGCAATAAAGCATGGCACAACATCTCCCAGGACCAGCTCTGCTGAGAAAGCAACAGTGTCTGCATTATTCAATAAAACAGAGTAATTACTCTTTATTGCTAATTATTAACATGAGATTAAACATCAGAGAACCTGCTTTATATAAAATAATGTAGTTTATTTACATTATTCATACTTTTACAGTTTGAGTCATATTTGACTGCATATCGTACATATCAAAGTGTTATTATTTTACATGGCTAGTTATTACTTTCCTCAGAAAAAAAGTTTCCCATGATATTAAGATGCTTTAATGTCCACTTTCTGATAGCTTATTTGTAAAATGAGAGAGAATTTACCAAGGGTATCACCCATTATATTAAAAACAGCAAATGAGTGATGGCTATACCTACAGTAAATAACAGCATATACATAACACACAAAGCACAGCCTCTTTACAGCCATGCCTCTTGCTACATGTCTACAAAAGAAAATGCTACTTAATAAACTTTACTTTGTTCCACAAAAATGTTGGTGTAAAACTGACTTTTTAAGTCACTGCTACATGAGAAGACAGATATACAAACTGGCAGTTTGAAAAAAGGGGTATTACTTTTCCTTTTCCTTGCATTCTCTATTTGGAAAGATCAATGAACTGAAAATTAGAAAAAGCAGAAGCAGCTTATGACAATTCAAGTCTTCTCTGTATCATTTTGTTTCATGTTTTAGTAATGGAGGGGAAGGGCAGTGTTATGATTCAGAAAAAGGATACATGGTGATGATGAAGTTAATTTTCAAACAGGATTCATTTTGCGGATGCAGTCAGCAGAGACCTACAAATGTCCTTTAAAGGGAACAATTCCGTATTTCTTTTATGCAACAATCCAATTTCCACCTCAAGCAAATAATAATTGTGTCCATCAAGTACTGTCCTCTTGACAAATATTTTTGGTACACAGACTCTCTCTGCTGCTGCTAGTACCTCTCCGTGAATCCAGTCAGAGACCCACTTATATCCCTGAAGTAACCCAACATTTTTTCAGTACAGAGAGGAGGTTGAGGCATTCCAGTACAAACTCAACTTTAATATCATATGTATTTTTTATTGATCTACCCATGCTCCACACTCCAGTCTTGTGATGTGTAATAACATAAGGTTTTCCCATCAGCACCTCCAGTGTGTGGCACAGTAAAATAAGCTAGGACTGATGCCTCTAGTCTCACCACCGAGGGATGTCATCAAGGGCAAAAATCATCCACTCCACCTGAGACAGATAAGGTGAAAAATTAGCATTCTTTTCACATCTCTCTCCTTGCTGACTCATCAGGTGGTGAGTTCACTAATGTAACCCAGGTTCTCAGGGTCTTATGCAAAAATAAAACTAAGTATCAGTGAGAGGCCTGCGGGTATCATTGTTTTCAAAATGTTGACAGAACATGAAGGGTCAGTCTGACATAAATCTTATTAAGTGTTGTGTAGTTTTAATTAAACTTACAACCAGCAGATACTTTTCTGACATTTCAAACTGCTGGAATGCTTTGAAGAAGTTTAATCTTTTAAGTATTTTCTGTGTTTTAGAACTACATTTTGCCTAAAACATTAAAATACTGTGAAAATGTATGCCTGAACTATATTCAGAAAACATAAAATTATAATGCTGGTAATATGTTATTTTATTCAGTACAGTACTTTGATCAAAGCCATATTTTCATGGTATTCATGACATCAGAAGCTACTATTTCTGTAGCTCATACATATGACTCATCCCAATATGAAATTTGGACAAAACATAAAATAATGTGGGGACAAACACCCAAAATAGGGATAGCTTCTAAATGTTGCTCTTATAAACTTGGAAAGTTGTTAGAATAACAGTATTTGTGTTAGCAATCATTTTCTGAAAGATATAAAGTCTGAAACTCAAATGCACGTCATTGTTTACTGACTTAAATCCTCAGTGATTTGCCAGAAAAAACACAATTTTTAAGAGGAACAGACTGAAAATATGAGGTAAAAATCTGGACACTCTGAGAAAATCTGGATAGTTGAGAGTCATGCATGCAAATGTTTTACATTGATATTTCTGCAATGTTGTGTATTTAAACAAAAAAAATCATCTATTAATTATCATAACACAGGCTTAGCACAAAATAAGGCCATACTGCAAAAATGGTGAGAAAGCATTTGGTAAGAACTTGTAGTACAATTCGTGAACTGGCACCATGAGCTTTGATTATATTTAACAGTGACTTTTAACACATATGTTTCCGATGTCACCAA
Source organism: Protopterus annectens (assembly GCF_019279795.1). Classification (NCBI taxonomy): domain Eukaryota; kingdom Metazoa; phylum Chordata; order Ceratodontiformes; family Protopteridae; genus Protopterus; species Protopterus annectens. The sequence goes on along the minus strand of NC_056728.1, from coordinate 1,379,741,275 downwards.
GTCAGTCATTGTGTGACATCATTAAATTCCAAGGTGCTGATGTTAAGTTCTTAATGGCTATGACAAATATATAGCAGTTTAGATGCAGTGCATGTTACTGACATGAATGGATAACAGGAAAAACAAGCCTACTAATGTTTCTCTGTAAAAGAAAACATGCAGCTCGATTCCACTAGCTTAATAAAGCACTGGTTACCATAGTATGAAAATACAGTTACTACTGAATCTGAGAGGAATGATTTCTTACTCTGACTGTCCATCAATAACTAATTAAAAGTACAGAATAAACAGTGTAGATATCACCTTCATATTGCTACAAATACAGAAGAGACCAAAAAAAGAGACATTTATCTAATAAAAGCTATACCTTTATTACATTAATAATAAGTTGAATGCAGGCTTTTCACAACCCAGTAGTGAAGCTACTTTTCTTCATTATCTCCAAGTTTTATGTGTACAAATGACACAGATCTCTGAACAGTGTATACTTGCCAATTAAAACACTCAAGGCTCACCACTTGGTACTGAAGCCTTGTGTTGTTTTAAGATTTATAACTTTCTGTTTTTGTGCATTGTTTATTGTCCTTTTTCTGACTTGATATGCATTCCTTAAGAACCCATACAACTCATCTCCCTTAAAATAAATGCACTTCAGTCTGGTACAGCTTCTAAAAAACAGCAATATTCATGTTAAACAGTACTTGTTTATAAATGTACAGGAATTAGTCAAATGCTTTCTGTTTTTCTGAGGAAATAAATTTCAAGGTCACACACACACACACACACACACACACACACACACACACCTCTTTCTGTCTCTCAGGTAGGGTGATTGCAATGCTGGTCAGACACTGTGTGGCTATTGCCATAGAAACCAGCCTTGTACCATGGAGACTGTCTGCCAGTGTTCCCCTGTGCCATCTTTCTTGAAACAGGAAATCAGAAGGCCGTGATGCAGCAAGTAGCAAATAAAATGATCTGCTACACAGGAACAGCAAGGAAGGCTATCTGAATACTATCAGTGCACATGAATTTATGTTAATAATGATTTACCAGTTTAGCTATATCCAAGGCAACAGCCTTGGCATTTACTTCAGTGATGATTTCAGAATACACAATTCACATAACATAATGCTGCTTCTAAAATATGTTTTCAGAGCAACAAAACTAGTAAAAAAAAACAACAAAACTAGTAAAAAAAAAACAAAGTGCCAGGCAGGCTACATTAACACATGCAAGTCAAATATAATGTTGTATATTCTGTCAGTAACCAAACACCACTCAGGTTACTGACCTCTCCCTTTCAAATTGTCACATCTTGCAGACATTCATACATGAAGACCTGGCAGGTTACACATATGAGAGCTTTCGATGATAGCTCAGTGGCTAATTTTCCATGTACTGCATGAGACAAGCTGCTTGCACAGAGGTAGGCAGGACTTTACTGATTATTTCTTAGAAATGGCACTTAGCTGGTTTACACATCTACACTTTCTGGCAAAATAATGTCAGCTTTTTGCATGAAAAACAATACGAGTCTGTTTCGGTGATGTGTTTTAGGCAGGTAAATTTTACTTTTAGGGGCTACATTAAAAAGTCAAGAAAGTTAACACCTTATTATACATGCCAGAACCCTGAACACACATTACTCTATCTACTGACTCAGAACTGTGCTGTAACACAGAATGACACTAAATAAAGAAGACACAAATAAGTGGCATACAAAGTGTACCGGGTACTACTATTTTGCTTCCTTTTGCCTTTTTGAGAAATTGCTAATGTCCCTGGCAGGGCTTTGTGTTCCTTTTCTCAAACAAAATAGGAACAGCCCAACATGCATGCATTCTTCAGATCTTATTTGATTCTCACTTTGTTGTTGAACAGGAACAGACTGGCATGCACTTATTGTTGAATGTCTCATAACACAGTCCTTTGGATGGAGATAACCCTCCCATGATGATGGTGGTCAGAAAACACAGGCTGTAGAGTAGGGTTATTACAGGGTAGAATATAGGTGCCACGGAGCATGGGAAGAGGTTGGTCAGCTGAAGGTGGATACTGTGTTCGTCAATGGTAAACCAGGTGACCCCTCAAAACATAAAAATAGCAGCAACATTTGCAGTGATAGTAACAGCAGCAACAATAACAGCGCATGGTCATCACCCTAGGAAACTTACACGGAAGTAGTACTGACCAAAGGCACAGCCTAGGGAGGCAATTAAGGAAGTAAACAATATTATGCAGTTTAAAAGCCAGAAATATGTAATTAACTTAGTAAGCATTCTGAAGTATTGTAAGGAATGCAATGTGTTATTCAAAAAAAAAAAAAAAAAAAAAGCTGTCTTCTACCAAAGGTAAACTTTACCTTAGGAGCTGTTATTATTCATAGGATTAGGTGTTCCCATTCAGCTGTTACAATACCCTTCAACTTAAGATGGCAAATTAATTATAGCAGTTTAAACAAAGGATATGGTTTTGAAAGATGAATGCATGTTTTTTATAACACGTCTTTATTCATCAAGAAGTTACACCAAATCCATCTCCAAATGTCCATTAATGAAACCCAAATGAAGAAGTGCAGTTTCAAACAGTTACCAGGAATACAGAACCAGCCCAGGTGTGAGCTGCTCAGAGAAGGCTCCCCAAAGGACAAAGACAGAGCCTTCTAAGATTATTTATCGATGCTCTGGCACATAATGTGCTTTACAAATAAGTGATCCCCTTCCAGCTAATGTGCAACCCCTCAGTTATGGCTGTTACTTTTTAAAACAGGGCATGAGTATGGTTTCTGCTATTCCGCTTTATGCTTATTAGACACTCATCATCTTCACAACAGCACTCATCTAAATCCTGTTACTAAAAGCTTTTACAGAGCATGGCTTTTATTTGGATGGCCAGTTTCAGCTACCAGCTACACGAATTTCTGACTGTTCCCTGTGGTGCAACGTTGTTGCATATGTGCAAGAGAGATTTGGATTGGCCTGCTGAGCACTGTAGCAGGTGAAGAAAGAAGCACAACTGATGCACGTGCTAATATAGTTTGACAGGCACCATGCAGAGTTTCAGAAAGGCTGTTTCCAATGAGCTGTAAAAAGCTTAACTATGTAACATTTTTTTCTAAACTAGACTGTCTCATTTTCGCAGTCTGCTAAAGCCTGTGTAGGAAGCATAGCCTCATACTTAGGTGAGCTGGCACTGCTAACAGCTTTACTTCTTGTTTTTTTTTTTTTTTTTTGTACAGCTTGTTGCTTATCTGCAGGTCACTGAACTCTCAGAGTCCAAAATATGTCCAGCGAAATCCATATAAAATAGGAAACAAAAAATACAGAAACAATAGAAATAAAAAGGCATGAAATTCCAAGGGCAAGAAAGTCCTAAAGACCTTCCCACTAAGATTGCCCCTGAAACATGCAGCACCCCTAAATATTTCCCAGCTCATAAAGAAAATGTCATTGTTCTGCCATGCAGGTTAAAACTTTCCACTTCTATACTGCCTTGCCTTGTGAAAAGTGTCAACATCCAACGATGTAACAGACCCTCTTCTGGTACTCTCTTTTCTATTTCCTTGCAGAGTTCTGCAGTGTCCATAATGCTCTGCTCTAACAGCGTCCGCCCATACTTCTGATCTGGGTTATGCATGTACTGGAAGAGGCATGTCCAGGGACCTGTCTCTCAGCCTGTAACCAAGCATGACATCATACTTCCTTAGCAACATTTCAACACAACTGCAGCCTTTGTAACTCAGCATGTACTATATTCTGCTGCATGCGTGCTCTTAATGACACATCAGGAAATTATCTCCATCCTAGTGTCATGTGCAGATATCAGGTAAAATGAACTCTGTTTTGGTATGTACACATTTTTATATATGTACATCCTATGTGTGTCATACACAAATCAATCTACATCCTCTGTACATGATTTACATACCAACAAATCACAAATGCTACTTTAAAAGCCTGTCTCAACTCAGTTAAGCTAAAATAACATAAACTAGACATGCTGCCAATATTATATATAAACAACTGAACCCTAAAACAACCAGTGCCTTCTAAAGTAATCCACTAAAAAAAAGCTGCTGTTACATAAATAAAATGATGAAGTTAAACATTATAAAAATTTAAGAAATAGGTTACAACCTGCCCAGCTGAAAAACTGGAATTAATGGCAAAGAGGCAAAACCTAAATAACCAAATTAAATAAGATTAAACAGTCTAAACTATAAGTAAACTATAAAATGAAAATATCTCAGCATAACCCTTAGTACACAACTAAAATAATACCAAAAACTAACCTGATATCTTGAATGAAGATTTTAAAAATCAGCTCCCTATTCTAATTCCAAGACAGATAATTGTGAGTCTCAAAGTTATAAAAAAAAGACTGAAATCAAAGGAGTGACAAATGAGAACGAAACATGTCAAAAACTGCTGCTTCCCTTTAGAGGGTAAGCTCTCCCACTCTCAAGGCCATCCTAGGTTAGGGAAAAGGAAATACTTAAGACATCTTGAACTTTTGTGTAAGCAAGTCCCCAGTTTTGCACATTCTGTCTCACAATTCCAGGACTCACATTTACTTTTGCGTAAGCAAGTCACCAGTTTTGCACATTCTGTCTCACAATTCCAGGACTCACATTTACTTTTGTGTAAGCAAGTCCCCAGTTTTGCACATTCAGTCTCAAATCCAGTTTTCACATTTATGAGTCTTGGAATTTAAAATTGTAACCTTAAGATGGATTTCATAACTGGAACAGAAAACCAACCAGGAGATATCCCATTCATAAAAAACAGCAGACAGCAACTAAATAGCCAACGTATCCCATTGTAATGAGCAGAAAACAGCAATTCGAACTTTAAACTGGTTAAAAGTGGATAAAAAGAATGTGTGTAGGTGCATTTGTGGGATGCATAAAATGTGTTGTACTGTAACAGAAACTTGTTCCCTAAATATACAGAGCAAGTTTTTTCATGAATTGCACTCAAGACACTCAATATTGTATACACACACACACACACACACACACACACACACACACACACACACACACACACACACACACACACGAACATTCTGGTCTACAAACACGAATACATATTCCTGAAAGTACTTAATGTAACATAAAATGTTGTCTATTCAACTGAGGTCATGGGAGAACTGTGAGATACACAGTACAAGTCACACTGTTTGAAAAAAAGACCTATAACAGAAAAATAAAAGTTATGCAGAAGTGTAAAATCACAGAGGAGAAAGACTGCATATTTAGCAAATACTGCAGTAAGCAGCAATGAAAGACAGAGTAGTAAATGATTCAAAGCAGTTTACTTAAATATGATAGACTGTCGCACAGATGTAGCAGAACTCAAGAGTAGCTAGTTAGTTATCTGTTTCATGTTAGGTAAGTGAACTATTCCATGGGAGATGCTGCAGGCATTACTCAAGCATAAAATTACTAAATAAAACTGGGAAGATGTGAGATGAAGCAAAAAATACACAATTAAAAGGATGTCCCAGCTTAAAGAAAATTCAGTCCAGTTGCTAGATGAGTTGCACTCATGGCTTATATTTTTGAAATGCAAAACAGTGCAGTACTTAACTGGTTCAGATAATTTAGACAGAACACCCTAAAACTACATATGAGGTTATTACTACAAAACTGTAGATGTATTGTGTAAGTTCTTATGTACAGGATGTCAGATAAAAATGATTCCAGAAGGATTTGGTGGGGAGTGGGTCAATAGGTTGGGAAAGTGATGATAAAGCACAGACTAAATGTTCTGAGTCCTTTGCATGGCTACCAGGTGGGCAGTGTGAGAAGGGTAAGAAGTGAGCCATACAACACATGAAGAGTAACATCAGCACTTTATAGATAACATAGATCTCAACCTTTTAGGATAAGAAATCCGAACAAAGCCTAAAATAATGGGGGACAAAGGCCTAAAAATGGAGACAGATATTAAATATTTTTCTTATGAGCTTAGAAAGTTGCTAAAATAAAAGGATTTCTGTCAGCATGCATTTTCTGAAGGATATGAACTCTGAAAATGAAATGTATGCCATTATTTAGTGGCTTCAGTCCTCAGTGATTTTTCCAAAAAAACACAATTTTTATGAAAAACAGACCAAACATATGAGGAAAAAATCTGGACATTCTGTGAAAATCTGGACATTTGAGTGGTATGGCAAGTAAATATACTGATGAGAAGTTTATTTTCACAATGGCTTATGTACTAACCTGCACAACAGGAAGCAAGGATCATAAAATTACAAAGTGTGATCGATAAGATTTGTAGGATAGTCACAGGGGTATAATGAGAAAGTTACAATTTGTATTCACAGCTTCCTACTGTTGCCCCACCACACCTCGTTTGTAAAAAAAACATTATATAGTTCTCCAAATGCTACCCTCTGGACTGCAGAAATTGTTTAATGTTTTCAACTCATAAAACTCAGAGAAAAAAATGTGCTTTTCAAATAAGTACACTTAACTACGCAAGTCACAAAATACTCTGCCTTTTACGCATTAGTTAAGACAGTTATAGACATCTTTTGCCACTATGAGACAGAGTGTTACACAGAGCTGGTCAGGAATAAATTTATTAATCTGAGTACAGTAAGTATGCCTGGATAAACCCTCAGGTTGAAATACCAAATAAAATAGCAAGATCATATTCAAGCTTTACTAACAAGGGCTTTTCTGGAATCGGCATCCCGGAACCTGATGATGCATTAACAAACTTAATTTTGCCTGGACAATCTACAATTAGTTGATTTACATGTTGCTTAAGAGAAGATGAATGATAAACCATAGCCAAAGATACCAACAAGGTTGGACTCGTTTCATTTATATATTTTTTAAGAAATGTGTACATCATAGTTAAGTGTGACTGACCTAATTTAGCACAGGTAACAAATACCATAGCCTTGGCTTAGCCTAAGCTAAGGGAGAGATTTTTATCCCTTCAACTCCTGGCCAAACCTCTTGAACATCCACTGGATTGTCAGTATAACGGTTTGGGAAATATCTCACTCTGGAGTCAGTCACTACATTTTCAGCATTTCACCAATGACTTACCACCCTCCGATATTAAGAAGTCCCCTGGTCTCAAGCCAGTAACTACTGAAGAAAATAAAAATGTCAGTAAATAAAACACCATTTAGATTTGCTATGATATTCACACATTTTCTCATGTAGAAACATTTAAAGTTAAATACTTCTGTTGGTATTGTTACTTTTGCAACTGTTTGTATGATTTGTCAGATAACATTTTGCAGAAAAGTCATCTCTACCATAATCTTTATGCCACAATTGCAATTGTTGTCCTGTTACTGTATCCATCAAGTAAGCTGAGAAACTCCAAAGGCTTAAGAAATTACCTTTGGTATGACCATGACAGACCCTTTAACATTTCTCAATATATTCTGGCATTTATGTAATCTGAAATAAATAGGCAAAGGTTTAAGGGCTCCCTGACCATTCAGCTGGGTAGCTAACCTACTGGTCTATCCCATGATATATCAATGCTGGAGAGAGGAATGACAGACAGAAGGATGAATGAATCATTTAGTAAACTGACAGATGAATACAAGAAAGAAAATGGCTGAAAAGCAGTGTGGATGTGTTTAAATAAATAAATAAAATAATCTAAGACCTAGTTTAGAAGCAAGTTAAGAAGCTATTCTCTTTTGAGACAGTATACAACTTCTGTTCCATGTTAAAATCGGATGCAATAACAAAAATATGGTGAGACCTAATTTAGAAGTGAGTTACTAAACTATTGAGTTTTGAGAAACTGGATCAATTCTGTTTCATGTGTAAGTTTTATCCAGTATCCTGCATAAATAGCAAATGGTCAAGTACGTCAATTTCTCATCCTACAGAATGACTATCAAAAGACTTTGTGGCAGTGTTGTAAGGCAGCCTAAAAAAGATATATATTTTGTACTGACTTTAATCACACTGGTGTAACATGCATGAGAAGGGTTTTGAGCTGGTTACACTAATAAAATTGAGGTCTATGGCTTTCAGGGTAGCCAGGTAATACTTCAATAGCTGTCTATATGAAGTGGAATTTTCAAGCAGTTCAGTGAAAATACAGATTCTCCCAAATGGATTGTGGGAAATTGGATTTTTCCATACAACATATCATTGTAAAACTTTACCTGATTATAATAAAAGTAGAGGAAATGTGTGTTGCAAGATGAATGGGAAGGGCTTGCCCCATCCAAAAAACACACTGGCTGAATAATATTTGATTACATAGTTGTCAGTGAAGAGTGAATGCAATCAGTGCATTTTTGGTGAATTGTTTGGACCCCAGTTTTTAGTAATAGTAGCTCACCTTGTTTTACAGGCAGTTAACATCACATTTCTGCAAAAATATGAATAATTTTACAACTACTATAAAGCTGAAGACCCCGGTTGAATACCATCACTTCTCATTGCATACTATTGGATTGTGAACAAATCCTTTTAACTTTATTCTGCTCTGATATCGCCCTTTAAAATGAATTTAAATATGTCATTCCAATATCCGAGGTATGAAAATATAAAGTAATAACAACACAAAGACCATTCTGTTAACTCTCAATTCATCTTTCAGTGTTAAAGGCAGCATGAAACGTCATGAGAATAATATAAGCACAGAAGTGAAGCTTTCCAGGCTCTTCTCTGGTTTCAGGAATGAGATATGCTTCTGCCATGTTGTAGCTGTTACTTTGGATTCCAAGTTAGAATGATATTTGATACTTATGAAACACATGACTTTAAGTCTGATTTAAGAGCACTCTGGTAGGCTGGAAAAGGGCAATTGTACCCCATGCTGTAAATGTTAACACAAACCGTTGTGTGAAACAATGTAAATAAAGTGTTTAGCTTTTCAGATTACCTGTTCTTAACCCAGTCTAGCATCACATTCAGATACAGCAGATGACCCTTGCCTGCATTTTGGGGATCTCTTACCAAAAAGAGTAGCAGACAAGTGGGAATTCAAAGCAAAAAGACCCTCTTTGTGGAACTCAGCTAACCACAGTGGAGCCCCACAGAATGAAAATTTAAGATCACTTTCCATATTCAAATACTGCAAAACAGTGTGCCACTGCCTCTGTCAAATATGCAGCTCTATATAATGGTACAGCTTCATATGTTTGAAACCACATTTGCAAATGTGCTTAAACGCGAACCGTTTAGCCGAATTCCGTCATGCCGACTTCCCTAAACGTCATAAAAATATCGCAATTTGACATTCCCGATAACTCCACCACCAAAACGAGTGCTATAATGGGTCAAAAAGGGGGCAAGGTTTTGTAATTCGGTGCTTCGGTTTTCGTGATTTTCACGGTTTGCAGTTTGTGGCAGCAGCGTCAAAGATGTGGCCATTAAACTTATGAAGGTATACCCTATATAATACGTGGTTCTGTCAAATATGCAACTATATATAACACGTGCTTCTGCCAAATATGCAGCTCTATATAATACGTGGTTCTGTCAAATATGCAACTATATATAACACGTGCTTCTGCCAAATATGCAGCTCTATATAATACATGGTTCTGGTTCTGTCAAATATGCAGCTCTAGGGGGCGTGGCCAAGGATGAACACAGGATAGCAGCAGATTTCTTCAGCTCCACCAATTTCATTACATTGACAGGAATTAATTACTTAAAAAATTAATTCTTGAATTAATTTTCTTTCTAAATATGTTTGTTTTATATAGTTCTTGAACTATATCTAAAAAAGAAAGGAAATCTTAATAATATTCCTGTCAGAAATTACTTTGGAAATTTTCCTGTCAGTTTATCAGTCTGAAATGAGTTCCAGTAAGACAAATTCTCAAGACTCCAGCATCAAGAAAGAACTTCAGTCTCTGATAATTATAGTCCAGCAACTTACTGCTAAGATGGATAAAATGGATACTAAAATAGACACTTTCATAGAAAAAACTACAAAACAAATAGACTTGTTACATATGGACCTGCAACAACAGAAGATCCAGATGGGCATAGAAGAAGCTGTGAATGACATGGAAAATAAAATACAAGAACAGGAAATCAACATTGAGTTTCTGCTGAAACAAAATACACATTTACAAACAAAGCTGGATGACCTGGAAAATAGATCTAGGCGCAATAACATTAGGATTTTTGGACTGCCAGAAAATATTGAAGGTAACAATATTACTTCTTTTTTAACAACATGGCTCCCTAAAACTTTAGATTTACCAGAAGCATTCTCTTTTGGTATCGAAAGAGCACATAGATCTATAGCTAATACTAACTCTAACAAAACTATCCTAGATCAGTTATAGTTAGATTTCTATCATCTTTTGATAAAGAGATGGTTCTTAAATCTGCTTGGGCTAAAGCTCCTGTTAAGTTTAATGAGACAACTGTGCGTTTTGACAATGACTATTCTTCCATGGTAATTGCTAAAAGAAAAGTTTTTCTGCCACTAATAAGGGAGCTTAAAAAAGCACAGTTTAAAACATACCTTCTGTTTCCTGCCAAGCTTAAAATCTTCCTTCCTGATGGTCCTAAGGTCTTCGATGATTTAGACTCTGCTTTACTGTTTGTCAAAGAAAAAAGGATTTTGGATAAAATAGAAGAAATGGAATGGGCTAGCTCTTCATTAAAGAGATTGGCAACTGAAGCTTCCTGGAAGACTTCAGAGAAGAAGAAGAGACTAAAAAACAAATGATTTGTTATATGTTTTTCTCTCTCATCATTTTAGTTCATTATTAATCTTTTTGAATATAGTTCCTGCATTTCCAGAAAGCCACAAATATTTTGGAAAAGATTTAATCAAAGTTATTCTCTATGTGCAAAGAAATGTTTTGTTTCATAACCAGTCAAAATGCCTGAGGATTTAATGGCAGGCTGTGACTCGATTTGTTTTCTTTCTGAAAAAGTAAGGTTAGTAATTTGATACATTTTTATCTTTACCTTTTTTTTTCCTTCTTCTTTTATTATTTTCTTTGTTTAAACAATGACATTCTATTTAGATTATGTAGTGGGTAAAGGGTGGGGAAGGGCAGGAGAGAACAGTAATGAAAATATCATTAATAGAATAATAACATATTTATTTCTTGTAAAAGTTTATAAGTTCTTCAAATGCTATTTCTAATTATACTTTCTTGATTATACTGCTTATGCTTGTTTGTAAATAATCTGTCATGCTTTAACTAATAATAATCAGAACTAAATAAGAGTAAATAATATGTTTTATTTTTAACTCTATTAATATAAACAGTAAGTAACATTCCATTGTATATACTTCTTACAGCTTTCTCTTACATTTGTTTTATTTCTGCCTCACTCCCTTTTATTTTCTCCTCTCTCTTTCTTTTCTTTATTAATATATAGAAATGCTTTAGACTGTGTGGGCACAGTGAATAATAGGATTTGTATGAAAATTGAGTTGGGAGAAGAATGCTGAGTTTTATTGCTTGTTGGTAATTTTGAGTTTAATTTCACTTGCATAGAGGCTGTGATGATCTGTGGAATACATTGTGGAGGTTCTGTCATGTTTAGATGCATTTACACTGCTAAATGAATGTTTGTCACTAGTTTTAATAAGTTTCCGCCAAAATGTTAAGAGAGACAATCTGGGATGTGGGCTGTCTTATGCACAATGTCCTTGAGTTACCTCAGAATCTTCAAATCACAGAATTCTCACAGAGAAACTGAAAGCAGTTAGTATAAACATTGACAAGGTTATCACACTGACACACCACAGATTCAGGAAAAATACTCTGTTCATAAAATATGTCAGTTATAATGAGTTTAAATGATGTAGTTTCTTGTAGTAAGTAAATGTCTTATTTTAGAAGGCATAAAAATGAAACATTTATTTAAATGTTTTTGAAAATCTACTTAACAGCAGCATAATAATCTGTGTTAAAATTTGTGTTCCAAACATATACTTTACTATAACTCATTTAATTCATCTGATTGACAAACATAAATAATCTTATAACTCTATTCTGGAAGAAATGTCATGTGATACATTTTAAAGCAGTAGGTTAGCATGATTGTAAAATCTGGTTACCAATATGTGTTTGCTGTGCATTATTTTGTATAAAGCAGACAGATTTATTCTAGGGACAGCAAGTAGGATAGTGCTCTACTAACACACAACTCAGTGAGATCAGATATATATATATATATATATGTGTGTGTGTGTGTGTGTGTGTGTGTGTGTGTGTGTGTGTGTGTGTGTGTGTGTGTGTGTGTGTGTGTGTGTGTGTGTGTGTGTGTGTGTGTGTGTGTGTGTGTGTGTGTGTGTGTGTGTGTGTGTGTGTGTGTGTGTGTGTGTGTGTGTGTGTGTGTGTGTGTGCTTTTTTTCTGAGAATCTGCATAACTATCAATATGATTTATAATAATTTCTATGAATACAATATTTGACTCTATTCACGAAATGAATGTTTCCCACATGTGTTAATAAGTTTCCCCTGAAAATGTTAAGGGAGACAATCTGGCATGTGGGCTGTCTCATGCATAGTGTCCATGAGTTTCTCAGAAGCTTCACTCACAGAATTTTCACAGAGAAACTGAAAGCAGTTAGTATAAACATTGACAAGGTTATCACACTGACACACCACAGATTCAGGAAAAATACTCTATTCATAAAATATGTCAGTTATGATGAGTTTGGATGATGTAGTTTCTTGTAGCAAGTAAATATCTTATTTTAGAAGGCATAGAAAATGAAACATTTATTTAAATGTTTTTGAAAATCTACTTAACAGTAGCATAATAATCTGTGTTAAAAACTTGTGTTCCAAACATATACTTTACTATAACTCATTTACTTCATCTGATTGGCAAGCATAAATAATCTTATAACTTTATTCTGGAAGAAATGTCATGTGATATATTTTAAAGCAGTAGGTTAGCATGATTGTAAAATCTGGTTACTAATATGTGTTTGCTGTGCATTATTTTGTATAAAGCAGACAGATTTATTCTAGGGACAGCAAGTAGGATAGTGCTCTATTAACACACAACTCAGTGAGATCAGATATATATATATATGTGTGTGTGTGTGTGTATCTATGTATATATGTGTATGTGTATATGTATGTGTGTGTGTGTGTGTGTGTATATGTGTGTGTGTATATGTATGTGTGTGTCTGTGTTTATGTGTGTGATGGCTTTTTTTTTTTTTTTTTTAGGTAATAGCAGGTGTTTCTGAGAATCTGCATAACTATGCAATATGATTTATAATAATTTTATGAATACAATATTTTACTCTATTGACAATAATGAGTTTAAGTAAATGCTCATATACAAACAATTCAAGATTTTTGGAAGCTGTTGATAGAATTCACATGACAGAAAATAGATGCATCTTAATGCATGTAATGTCTGAATCATATTAGCCAAAGTTTTTGATTTAAATGAATGTTAGAACATAATTTTCTCTCCTCTTGATTTCTAACATTAAGATTATTTGAATGCTATTAGAATTCAAGTGTTATATATTACATAGATCTATATAATAGTATGAACAGTTTTAAAAAAAAAAAAAAGAGAAAAAAAAAAGTTTATTTTAGTTTATATGATGCTGTTTTACCAAATGTGTAGTTTGTCTTGATAGATAATTGAATTGAAAACTGTTAACCTCAGTTAAATATAACTAGTATTAAATTGATAAGGTGGTAGCTGAGGTACTGCTGCTTAGGAGGGGTTAACTTGAGTAGTAAATACTGCTCTAAGTTGGAGTTTTCAACTCAGGCGGGATGCAAGGTTTAATCCTTACATTATTTTCACTTGTTCATTGTTATATGTATATAGTTTTGACATCCACAATATATTTTGTACACTCATTGTCACTACAAACAAAATTGAATCCTATACAAAATCCCATAAGAGATTTAATAAATACAGCTATATTTAAAGGTACACCTAAAAGAGGAGATGTAACATTATTTATCTTGTTATTTGTTATTTCGATCATAAGATTCTTGAGTTTTAAAAATGCCAAATGACATCTTTAAAAGGAATTTCTTTAAACATTAATGGATTGAATAATCCGTGTAAAAGGGCAAGCCTAATAAGATACATTAATCTACACAAGGCCAATCTAGTCTTCCTGCAAGAAACCCATCTCTTGAAAAAAGATATTGATAAACTAGCCACTAATAAGTATGCAGTATTGGTTAGTTCAGAGCACAGTGGCTATTTTATGGAATAAAAGTATGCCCATTCCTAAAACCATTAAGTCTTATCAGGATGACAAAGGAATGTTCTGTATGGTTACAATACAAATTAATGGGAAGACTTACACTTTAATTAATGTATACTGGATACCTGGAATTGGTATTAATACAGTGAAACATCATATTGATAAGATCATATCATTCTCTATAGGGGATATTATTTTAGCTGGTGATTTTAATTGTATACTACATGAAAGTGATACTACCACTATAAAGAAAAGAAGAATTACATCTAATGCAAAACATTTAAATGATTTTGCTAATTCTTATCATTTGAATGATATTAATAATCAGATAGAGTCAAAATCATTACCATACACCTTTTTTCTAACAGATACAAAACTTATTCAAAAATAGATAGGGTCTTTATTTCTAACCAGATGGTAACAGATTTAATTAATTCCAAAATCATTTCATGTCCTATATCTGATCATAACTCAATTGTTTTTGAATTCATGATAAAAATACTCATAATGTTCAGATCAAAAGGATACCAGCATACTTAACTCAGCTAAAAGACTATAAAGAATATATACTTTCAGAAGTACAACATTTTCTAGACATAAATAATACTCCTGAAGTCTCCATTGTCTATGTTTGGGATGCCTTAAAATCATATCTATATGGACAAAGTATCAGATGGTATAATAACAAAAGGAAATCTTGGGATAAGGAATTGTTAGATATTCAAAGTAAACTAGACTCTTATAAACATAATAATAAAGAAAATATTATGGACAAGAAAGTTATTGAAGAAATAAACAAACTAAATGAGAAATACAAAGAAATTTTAACTCATAAAGTTAAAATAACTTTAGAGAAATACAAGTTTTGTCTTATTCAATAAGCCCCAAATACGTACATAGACTTAAAAATAAAACAAAAGATTGAATAAACAAAACCATATCAAAGAAATCTTTTCTCTAAGGAAAAAGAAGAATGTTTCTAGTATACCAGAAATACTGGATGAATTTAGAAATCACTTTCACAAGATTAACCATAACAACATTAACATGGAACCTAAAGATAAAATAAAGGAGTTTATAACCACAAACATGAATAAAAGCTTAATAAACAACAGATTAAACTATTGGACAAGAGTATTTCATATACAGAAGTTATTACACAAATAAATAAGCTTAAATCAAACAAAGCACCGGGTAATGATGGTATTATACCAGAGATATATAAAATCCTTTCTAAAACTACATATTCATTAATACATAAGGTTTTATTCTGGCCCAAACTGAGTTAATAACCCCCATCTTGGCAATATACATTTATTTCACCAATTTTAAAACCTAATAAAGATCCAACTAGATGTTCTTCATATCGACCCATCTCATTACTTAATGTTGATTATAAAATGTTTATGAGTATTTTTGCTGATAGATTGAAGACAATTATCCCGGCATTATAGACATAGATCAGACGGGCTTCATTGTAAATAGAAATACTTTTGATAATATAAGAAGAACTTTAACATTAATTGATTTTGCAAATAGGAAAAGAAAGATTTAACACTTATTAGTCTTGATATAGGTTCAGCATTTGATTCAGTAAGTTGGGACTATCTGTTTACCTTACTGAAGTGCACAAATTTCTCTGATGCATTTGTAAATTTAATTGAGCATTTATACAAAGGAACGCTGGCTTATATTAAGGTAGGAACATATGTTTCACAAAAATACCCATTCTTAAAGGTACAAAGCAAGGATGTCCACTTTCTCCACTATTATTCACTTTAGTAATGGAGCCTTGGGCTAATTTGATTAGAAACAGTACTGACATAGAGGGTTTTGAAATAGAAGAAAATACAACATCAAAAATTCAACTTTTTGCAGATGATGTTCTAATTACATCAGCAGGATCTAATTCTTCTATGCAGTCTTTATTTGATAAAATGATGAATTTTAAAAGTATTTCTGGTTTAATATTCAATGAAGAAAAACTAAAATACTACCTATATATACACGAAAAAATACTCTCATTGGTGATTTTACTAAATATGTACCCAACTCAGGTCAGATAACTTATTTAGGTATAATACTATCTAAAGATATTAAATCTATTATATATAATAACTATAATACCTGTTTTCTTAATATACAAAATCTTTTAATACCTGGAATAATATGTTTTTACTATGGAGGAGAGACTTACAATTATTAAAATGATAATATTCCCCAAGATTTTATACTTAATACAATCAATAATACTTTCACCTACAAAAATAACTATCAAGAAACTGAATACACTAATGTTAAATTTCTTATGGGCACCTAATAGACCTAGGATTGCATTAAAGAAACATACCGATAGCTGGTCTCATATTTCTTTTCCAGACTTTAATTTATATATTATCTCTTCTATTATAAAAGTTATTACTTTATTAATAGATCGGTCATATGTCAAAATGGAAAGATTATTGGGAGCTAATTAGTATGCACTTCATGAAAATCTCCTTAACACATAAAAATATGATTATAAATAACTCCATGTTGTGGTTGCTAAAGGAATTTTGTACTTCACCTATTACACCTAAACATATGGTCTGTTACCCATTAAATATTATTATTAGCTATCGTAACTTTATATTCATGCACCCTAAGTATAGGGAATGGAATTTTATTGTATTCCTATAATTTATACTCAGGGTATGCTTATGTCATCTACTTCTGAAGGAGCTCATTTAGCTATAGATAATAATCTAAAGTACTGGTATCAGCTGATATCTGATAATAAAGTTAAAAATCTAGATTTCTTAAAACAAGAATTTGATCTAAGAGAAACTTGCTGGTTAGAGGTTCAGATCTTTAGACAACATCTCATTGATAGAACAGATCTAATGTCTATAACAGTTAAAGAATCTATTCCAAAACTGATTGATTACTTGATAATAAATTTACAGCATAAAGTTTCTGATAAAGGTAAACTTTCATATATACATAAAATTATCAAACAAGAAACTTTTTACAATGTAGATTCATACTGGAATTATTTCACCTCTATTAATGGGGACCCACCAACTCAACAAGATAAACAATATATATTGGAATCTGCTTATAGAACTACATCTTCCATTGTCTGGAGACTTTATACATGGACATTTTACATAGATCTTTTATACACCTTTGATGATGAATAAAATTAATAATAAAGATAATCTATGTAAGAGATGTAATGTAGAAATTAATGCTGACTGGGCTCATATGTTTTATGACTGTATGAAGTTGAAAGAATACTGGAAGTCAATTAATGAATTTTTGCAGGCTCTTTTTACAGATAATTTCATTATTTCTAAGTCTCTTATATTATTCAACACACCTGTACCTCAATGTGTTAAAAGATTAAGCTTCCCTTGTTATGGTCTATCCTAGCAGTGGCTAGGAAAATAATAACTAGAAATTGGATTTCAGATACACCTCCTTCATTCAATGAATTTAAAAATGTTATGAATATAATGTGTCATATGGAAATAAGCACAATTAGAATGAGAACAACTAGAAAAACATCACATTTTATTGTATGGGATAATTTACAAAATTTGTTAAAAAAGTTCTAATTTCAATAGCACAGTATTTTAGTTTAATTAATTGATCTGATTGTAGTGGATGTCTTTGTAAATACTTTAGTTGTTTTGTTGAATATTATAATAATACCTATTTTTAATTATTTGTATAAAATTGTTATGATATTTCTCTTATATGTTAAAAAAATAAATCTGTTTTAAAAAAAAAATATGCAGCTCTATATAACACGTGGTTCCATTTCAGAAAAATGCTAAGATACATTCATCCAACACTAGTGCACTAAGGGTGTTTTTATATATAAGGTACCCTTAGCTTTAGCACTACAGCTTCCAGCAGCCGTAACCAGCTATGCAGAGATCAAGCAAGGCTCATGGAATATCAACAGTGGGAACTATGAGTAAAATGTGCCAGCAACTTACAGTTTTAACCCACAATCTCAGTACCTTTCTGAATTATGCACTTTTTTTCTTTTGCACAGATAAAAAAATCCTAAACAATATTCTATTATTTACATGTCACAGTGCAAAACTTATATCATATTTATTTATTTCCTTTGGGTAAATGATGTGTCCTAAACACTAGACCATTTTCAGTCATGACCCAGGCCAAACAACAAAGAACAAATGTGTAAGTATACATTCACGAACTAGAGAAATCCATACTTATTGCCTCAACCTCAACATTTCTTTTACCTTGCACAAGTATAAATTTCCTCAACAAAAGAAATACATTCACTGAGAAAAGCGCAAAAAGAAAAATTGCAATACTGATGAAGATGATGATGTTGATGATGAAGATTATGATTATGATGATAAGCCTCCCACTAGATATCCTCTAGTAAAATAAATGTCTTGCTGTGCTAGGAAACCAGCTATACACTGCTTTTCCTTTTTCTTTTTTAACAACTACACATTGCCTTGTTTACGATGTTGTAAAGTCAGCCTTGCCCTGCCTATATCAGAAGGCTTAAAATTAAAGAAGAACCCTAAAACAACTACATTCAGTGATCACAGGTGTGTTTTGGCAAAAGCAAGTTCTGAGAATTAATCCCAAACATTTTTAATCAATGTTCAAGATGATTTCCCAGTATTGTTCTGCTACTCAAAACACTCTTACTTTTTACCAGGGGTGATTAAACCCCAGACCTAGGTGTAACTTTGAATCTTAAAGGCATAAGCATTTCTTCTATGCATTTATGTTGTTGTTGTTGTTTGTCTTTCGGCTTTTTCCCAGTAAGGGGTCGCCACAGCGGAACTTCGGTCCGCTACTGATTGGCAGTAGATTTTTACGAAATGCCAAGGTGCCAGCTCGACGCCCAACCTTCAACAAAGGCACGCCCATTTACGCATGCATGTCATTCTAACGCTACCCAACCATGGGGAGGACATGCAGACTCCGCACAGAAGGCACTCCCAAGCCACACCGAGAATCGAACGGGAGAACCTCTTGCTGTGAGGTAACAACGGCATCACCGTACCACCGCGGCATAATGTATATAAAATATTACAATGACCCATCCATGTTATAAGTATGTTAGATTTACTCAAGTAGTTATAAGAAGTGCTTGAAAAGGCAACCAAGCTAACAAAAGGAAAATAACCATTTGTACTGAGAGTCCAAAGTGGTAGCAAGTAGCAGCCCAGGATAAATTTCATGGACAACTTTTTCTAGATCCTTTTCTTTCCTTTTTTGTCATTCCTACAGCCCCATGTCCTTTATTGATTGCACTGGTACTCCAGTCCTCCAGTCGAATACAAAAATTTGAAGCCAAGTCCAGCAAGCAGCCAACAAACATCCGGAGCAGGGGATTGTGTTGTCCAACCTCAAGCCAAGCGTTTTTTGCTCATAACATACCTTGTTTCACCCTCCCACCCTCAAGAATTCCATGGTGACCTTGAGGGATAGGTGCGCGATGAGGACATGTGCCATTTTGCTCTGCCTCTGTGATAGCTCAGCCATTTCCCCATCCAGATCCCCATTAGACCACGTCTCTGCTAGTGATATTCCCAGCTTCCACCAAAGAGCACCACTGGAAATGCCTCTGGGACTGCCCACCCTCCCAGGGATGGAAACACTTTTCCCTCCCTGGTGCTCCATCAATCACCTGAGCCACTAATCAAACTCAGGTCAACCGTATCATAGTCAGGTCTTTTTCTTTCTATGGCACTGGAGAGGTTAAAGACAGTTGCTTTTTAACTTAACAAATTATCAGCTGTCTTAGTTTATATTTTACAGCAGAAGTCAACTTTTCAGCCACATTTTCAGCCGTGTGTCATCTGCTAGTGTTTACATTTAAGAACCAGATTGTCATCAGTACCAGACATTTGTTACTTTATGTTTAGTAGTTGCTATTACATTGTAACATTGTTGCAGTTCTACATTTGTCAGTTTGATTGGTGCAGACTCATTTTGGAATTGCATCTAAATACAGCAACATAATGGCCAACCTTCAACAGTTTTGGAAAGGTTTGCTTTGCATGATCAATTCTATTTTTAACTGTGTTTGAAAACCTGACATTGATAAAACCCTACTGCTACTGTACGTTTTAGATCTGCTACATAACCTGTGGCTTGGCATCTTTGGTCTTTCTCATCTGCCTGCCCTACAATTGCTCTTTAACTCTAGGGACCAAGGTTTGCATTTTTGGGGCTGCTGTGTTGAGAGTTCCAGGCCTTGTTTGTTGATGCTATCAAATAACTTATGCATATGGCTCTCATTGCCAGAGTAATTTGTGCATTTGACTGTCTGCTGCATTTACTTTACTACATTGTGTGCATTTGTTCATTAGTCTAGGAGTCTAGAAAATATGCTGGGAGCATACTTCCAACATTTATACTAATATGGTACAATGGATTCCAGTAAGTGCCGGTTATTATGTTGGACTGAATAATTTCTGACTCAGCAGCCTGCTTGCCCCAGAAACAGGGTGACAAGGGGACTCAGACATGCTGCAACAGCCTGGGGTCAAGCAGCTGTCTGGGCAGCAGAAAGCTCAGCCACAGAAAGAAAATGGGGATTAAATTAGGTACAATAACTTACTGAATATGAAGCCCAAATGTATTAAAATGATTTAACAATGGCAACGGATCAGCAATAGCATATACAGTGTGTCTGCTTTCAATAGCCAAGAACTGCTACACATGATGAGCAGAGGTAGCAAACATTAAAAAGTGTTAAAGAAGAGTTCAGAGCCAGGTAGGGCTGGTAAGTAATTAAAAAACTTCACAGCAGAGAGGTAATTTTTAAAATATACTGGACAGGATAACTGTGATGGTGGTGCTGCGGTAGCATTGTCACC
The DNA here is from genome assembly GCF_019279795.1 of Protopterus annectens. NCBI lineage: Eukaryota > Metazoa > Chordata > Ceratodontiformes > Protopteridae > Protopterus > Protopterus annectens. The sequence continues at coordinate 1,379,720,226 of NC_056728.1, read as the reverse complement.
TCACAGTAAGACATCCTGTTTGATTCTCAGCTAAAGTGTCTTCTGTGTTGAGACGTGCATGAATGGGCGTACCTTTGTTGAAGGTTGTGCATCAGGGCTGGCAACTCTGCACGTAAAAATCTGCTGCCAATCATTAGCAGACTGGAGTTCTGCTGTGGTGACCCCTAACTGGGAAAAGCTGAAAGACGAAGACTGGACAGGATAAACCATTTTACAGTCAAAATACTGCAGATATGCCAGTGAAGCGCCTCCTAGTGGAGACCTGGGAATCTTGTCAAGAGTCTTCGTATGACACTAGTGAGCATGCCTCATTAGTAGGGGAGACAGATGCACGGAAGATAATACAGTACTTTAGAACAGGCCTCTGCAGGACTGTAGCTCTGGAGATAGGTAGGATAACGGCATGTCAGTAGAGAACCCCTCCATTCCAACAGTAGTGTGTCAGAATTCTTCATTATCTCTGACTCTCACCGGCAGAGTCAATAATAAGGGGAGCAACTCATTGAAAACAAATGGCAGAAATCCATGGGGGGGTGGATACAAACGTTAAAAGAGAAGCATCGCGCACTGACAGCTGTTAAGCTTACACTATTTAACATCCCACATCTAAACAATTATTTCTGGACATGCTGGGTAAAAAAGTTTTTATTCCGGTCGTGAGAACCATTTTACAAGAATTAGTCTAAAATTGTTTAGCCATTTTAACTACTGAGAGGAAAATCATATGCAGCAACAAAAAAACACTAATGGTAAAAAGGTTCAATGGGAAAGTGACAGAGTATGATATTAATATATATATATAATTAACTTATAATTCATGCTACCCTAAACGTTAAAAGACTCTACACAGATGTTTGTCATTTAAATTGAGTCAAACCCATATATAGAATATTTAATGAAGCCCCACAGAATTATTTTTCATTTGGGAAGGCTATGTCTCTTGTCTCAGAAGGAGATGATGTGTATAGCTTGACTGCCTTACAGATAAACCACATTTTTAACATGTGCTACTTGCACTAAATTCTTGCACTAATCTGTGCAATGGTGCCATTTCTGTGGCCTTGGCCATGCTCACAATGGTTTCTTTCAATCTGCTCAGCCATGCACTTAGCAAATACCCCAATTCTGTAAATTAGCAAAACAGATCAGCCTATTTTTATTTAATGTTTCTTTAAAAGTGGATTTCTGATTTTTACCATAAAGTCAAAGGCCTTAAGGGAGAAATGTAAGATGAAAGCAAAGTTTACAGGACTGAGTAAATCTACTGCAAAACCAAAGTCTGTAGAACATGTCTGCCAAAGTCCTCAGTGGAATGAAATAAGTTAACTTTTTATCACAAAGAGCAATGACACTGATGTCTTTAATACAAAATGAGGGCTGGTGTGCAAAGGTCCCCATGTGTGGCAGCCTAGTGAGGCAGCTTTTCTTCTGCTGAAGTGATTGTCTATTTTTTGTAGTTTTGAACGTGATCTGTTTGGTAAAAAGATTAAACTTGTAGTTAATTCTTTCATAAAATCTAATACAAAGCAGCAACTAATGTAAGAATGAGCCTTATACAAAACTGTCTTCCTCTCTGACAGCGCAGCCCAGAATATTCTCTTCTATTACATATTACCCTCTTAACTTCAGTTTATGTGAAACTTTGCTTTTAAAAATTATCGATATAGATAAATTGTTAGCAGTTAAGATAATTATATATCACTATTTTTACTGAGCGCTTGTATTGTGATGCAGAATCGCTTCCTGTACCATTGCTCTCCGAGTTCCAGACTGTAGCTTAGAATGATTTTGAGTTGCTTGCCTACCTGGTTAATAAAAGAACAAACATTTAAACAAACACTCAAACAAACGAATACTGCAGTCATATGTTCTGAGGGTAGCTTCATACAGAGTCCCTGGTAAAGTTATTTATATTGTCCTTTTTTCCTTCAAATAAATATGTATGTTAAGTCATCTCTGCTAAACTTTGGTTGTGTAACACTGTGCATCTATGTGAAATGTTTAGAGTGCACTCCTAGGCAAAAGCAAAGAATGGCAAGTGAAACCTAGCTTGATTAATGAGAATGACAAATATATAGTTTAAACTATCAGTCGCGGCTTACCAAACATTGAGAAGTCAAAAGGCCCATGGGACCAAATAACCCACTGTATATGCTTCTAAAGAAAAACGTGGAAATAAAGAGCACAGTTCAGAAAGGGGCAAACTCCCCATAAAGAAAAGGCAGGCAAGTGTGCTGTTCACTCCTGTCAAACAGCATGCCTCCTTTCCCACATTTTAAAGTCTCACAGCCACCTTCATCCAGTGCTTGTGACAGTTGTGTCATATGTCTTACAGGTCACATTACTCTGTTAGCAGCAGTGTCGGTTTTCTCATGAATGGCAGTGTGGCCAGCCATGTTTTCATTAACATTATAGTTCCTTCTTCACAATATTGCCTTAAAGAATGAAAGGTAAAACTTCAGCATTTGCAAGTTTTTCATTTATATGTGTGTGCAGGGGAGGTATGTTTATGAATGAATTACTTCTATTACTAGACATTGTTACAAACGATATTCTTGTCTCTCTCTGAATACATGCACCCACACGCACATGTAAGTATAGAACACACTTTAGAAAATAGCAGAAAAAAGACATGCCAAGCCTAAAAGAGTGTTAAATATGTACATCTGCAGGTAAGAATGTGTTCTGTTGAGTGCACTGAGCTGGTAATTAAAACTGTCTAGTAACAGTTATAACAGTATTAGTGATGCAAAAGGATCCACAGGGACCATCTGGGAGAGTGCTCAAACAGTTCAGACACATGTTCACCTTCCTAGCCAGGAGCCAAAAGGACCATCTGGGAGAGTGCTCAAACAGTTCAGACACATGCTCACCTTCCTAGCCAGGAGCCAAAAGGACCATCTGGGAGAGTGCTCAAACAGTTCAAAGACACATGCTCACCTTCCTAGCCAGGAGCCAAAGGACCATCTGGGAGAGTGCTCAAACAGTTCAAAGACACATGCTCACCTTCCTAGCCAGGAGCCAAAAGGACCATCTGGGAGAGTGCTCAAACAGTTCAAAGACACATGCTCACCTTCCTAGCCAGGAGCCAAAAGGACCATCTGGGAGAGTGCTCAAACAGTTCAGACACATGTTCACCTTCCTAGCCAGGAGCCAAAAGGACCATCTGGGAGAGTGCTCAAACAGTTCAGACACATGTTCACCTTCCTAGCCAGGAGCCAAAAGGACCATCTGGGAGAGTGCTCAAACAGTTCAGACACATGTTCACCTTCCTAGCCAGGAGCCAAAAGGACCATCTGGGAGAGTGCTCAAACAGTTCAAAGACACATGCTCACCTTCCAAGCCAGTAGCCAAAAGGACCATCTGGGAGAGTGCTCAAACAGTTCAGACACATGTTCACCTTCCTAGCCAGTAGCCAAAAGGACCATCTGGGAGAGTGCTCAAACAGTTCAGACACATGTTCACCTTCCTAGCCAGGAGCCAAAAGGACCATCTGGCAGAGTGCTCAAACAGTTCAAAGACACATGCTCACCTTCCAAGCTAGCTCATACATCTCCTAACAGCTGGGTTCTGATGTACTACATTTGCTAAGGTGCTATCACACATGCTGTACTTAAATTTACTGCAATGGATTTGTTTACATTATGAATTAATGTGGTTGCTTCACTAACATTTCAGCTTATATTTTGTGCGCCTTTCCAGTCTTGTTATTAAATAAAACAAAATATAATGCTCATTTTCAGATCATGACATTTTTAAGATGGAAGATTCTGTTTTTATTATTATGTCACGCAGAATCAATTTTCCTACTCTTCTCAAGACCAGCACTGACAAGAGTTTTTAGCAGAATCCAGAACAGAAGCTACTGTTAGAAAGGAATAATTAATAGAACATAAAAATAGTGCATGGTAACTATAGGAATCAACCAGAGGAGGTTAGAAAGGATTGGGAAGAGAGACTGGATAAGCAATTCACAAAGAAATAATGGGAGGATATATGTATGTCTCCCAAATAGGCAACAAAGTCTAGAAGATTTAAGATCTTTGCTTGTAAGTGTTTGCAAAGGTATTTTTATACCTCAAGCAGATTCCAACAGATTCCAAACATTTTTCCTCAGGTAGATTGAAAATGTTTGAGGTGTGATGGGAAAGAAAGAGGTAATTGGTAATATATTTTTTGGGAGTATAATGAACTGCAAGAACTTACAAAAATTCCATGCAAACTACTCCGGCTGAGCAAATGTGTGTAACTAAGGAAATTATTTTTTGGGGCTGTGATACAGAATTGGAATTGACTAGATGTAATAAGGCCTTGCTGAGTTTAATTCTGGTGGCTGCCAAAAAAGAAATTACTAGAAAATGGAAATCAAAGTCTAAACCAAATGTACTAAAGAAGTGAATACAGCAACAGAGATAAAATAACTGGAAGTGAGATGTTTAGTGAAGAGTAGGAGCAAATTACATAGAAAAAAATGGGAAATCTGGAAACAAGATATGCAAAATAATGTTTTGGAGGAGGAATAAGGTTTAAGGGAAGGCAGGGACTGAATGAGCTGTGTAATTCTGACAATAACCATAATAGATGATTATAGGTGACATATAATGTTTCAACTGAAAATATGACAATATGGTTTATTTTCATTTACATAAATGTATGATTGCCTAAGTCATAAGTGGTAATTCAATAAAGATGTTTCTTGTTTAACAAAAAAAGCTTGTCTGTTTACTTGTGTAAAACATAGGTCATTCTTAATAAGCAGTACAGAGCACTGGAACGTCTATTCACTTTACAGATTATTGCAACAACATGCAGTTCATAGGATCATAGGATCAAAGGATCAAAGGAGGTTACTAGGTTAATGGCCCTAGAGCCTTTTTAAACATAGCCATTCATGTCCCAATTTTTCCAATTATCAATGCCCATGGGCTAGAACAGCTTTGGCCTATGCCTGTGCATATATCTACAAACTGCTTCTATCCATAAGGTCCACAGGAGACATGCCAGGGGTGAATTTGTGATTGTCTATTCATTGGTCCAAACTGCATTTCAATAGACTTTGGTAAGAGCTCCATTTCACATGAATGGGGGAGTCCTGTTCCAGAGAAAGGGCAATCTCTGAGACAAATATCTATCCCTCCAACATGTTTTGTTTATGTCACAAGTGAGGTTTAGATCCTTAGATTGGATAATTCTAGTGCTGCTTACTTTGTGAAAATGTTGAAAAAAATTTGTGAAGGTCGATCAGGGCTGGATCGGAGAATGCCTTGTAGGTTAGGCATAGATCGCGGGATCAGAAAATGCCTTGTAGGTTAGGCATAGATCGCTGGATCGGAGAATGCCTTGTAGGTTAGGTATAGATCATTGGATCAGAGAATGCCTTGTAGGTCAGGCAAAGATCACCCCTCAGTAGTTTGTAGAAGGCGGAGTACAGGGACAGGACTTTGAGGTAGTTTGCATAGGGCATATTAAATTACACCTTGTATTCTTTTAGTGAGGAACCTCTGTGACTGCTCCAGCTGCTGCAAATGCCTGAACAGGTACATGCCAACAAGGTGCATTGTACTCGATTATTGATCTTATGAGGGCTGAATTTAGTGGGTCTATGAACTCCTTAGATTTGGATGCTATGCCCTTACTTATAAGTTATGCCACGTAGGATTTTCTCACTACCCGGGACACATGGTGATCAAAGTTCAGGTTACTGTCAACCTGAATTCCCAAGTTCCTTACCACTGGGTCTCTTCTTGGGGAAGTGTTATCAATGTTGTGATTTGGAGGAGTGGTCATCTTCCCGAAGGATATAATTTTGCATTTTTTTGCATTTAGTTTTAGGCCATGGTTCTGGCACCAACTCCTTGTTTGTGTTAGACCTTTCTGGAGTATAAATACATCTTTGGGAGATTCAGTGATTGTACCCAGCTTGTACTTGTCAGCAAATGTGCTCAGCCAAAGCCCCTCTACATTTGCCTTTACTTCAGAGGCATGTATTCCAAAAAGGAGTGGTCACAGTACTGAGCCCTGTGAGACACCACTAGTAACAGGCCTCTTGGTGGAGGTGGGTGTGGATTCCACATCGGACTGTTAAATCTAGATGTGTGTATGCATGTCCTTCATGGTTTTAAAGATGTACCTACTACAGTAACATATATTTTCTGTGCCTACTTACATTTAGCATCTTGTATAAATAGAAATGTGCTAAGGAAATAAGTGTTCTTGCTCTTCATTTAACGCCATCATGAGAACAGGTTAGGACACACCCATAAAATATGTGGAATGCCTGGTAAATACTACACGTCTCAGATCCATGCTACTGCAAGAATGGCATTTTCATCAAGTAAAACCTATGAACAAGGCCAAATGCTCAGTAAGTTAAACTGAGTTTTCATGCTTGAGACCAGGGAATCCCTGATGCCTGGTTAACAGGCTTGTAGTGACTTTTCTACCAACACCAGACAAGTCAAAAGAGCTCTGATGAAATCCAGTACATTTTGTATTCACAAATCATGGCCACTATCACTGTTTTTATGTTGTCAGAGCAGCATTTTAATGTTTCCCATTCTCTCATTCTGTTCAATCTTCATATTTTGTGGCACAGTTAGCTTCTCTTAGGAAAAAGCAATCAGATGACAAGAGCTTTTCAGGAAGCTAATACTTACAAATCCACATCTTCACTTAGAGCTCTGTAAACCATACCAGAAAGCGAAGAATATGAAGAAAGATCAGAACTCAATCGCTCTTTCTCTCTCTGTTTCACACACACACACACACACACACACACACACACACACACACACACACACACACACACACACACACACACACATACACACACACACTCATATAGCTGGACTGCTTTTTCAGTAAAGCACTCTGCCAAAAGACTGCTGCATTCTGTTCTTTTTTATATGAGGAAATCTAAGCCTGTTATGTCACACTATTGCAGCTCAAAGTCAGAGACTTCAGCACGTCTCCAAAAAGCTGAATGTGCTTGTATCACGACAGCTGCAGCTGCATGAGAAGAAACCTGATTGAAAAGGTAACTTGATAAAGAACTGAAGCTCATAACAGACATAACAAACACACAGAATTTGAGAGCAGATAAGCAGTGTTTGACTCGCACCTGCCTCTACGTCTGCTTACAGTACATTAAGGACAGAATGAAATTAGACATCTGTATTTTTATATCATATAATGAATGTGACAGTAAAGACAAGCCAGTCTTCCAAAAAAACTGATATCAGCTTTGAGTTATAACACAAAATATTTTCATTTCTATACTTAAATTCTGATAAAAAAAAGTATGCAAACATGGGGAATTTCAACTGATTCTTTTTTTCTTTTCAGACTGACAAAACATAAAGTAGTTGCTGAAACAAAGTAGAGCTACTTATTTAAAAAAAATGAAACTTTTGATTTTAACGGGAACATTACCACCCAGAGAGGCACTGCTAGGGAATGTTAGACCTTGGAAGGGGTAAGAGGTATGCCACCTGAGATAATATACCGTATACCATCATGCTTCTGTATGGGATAGTAGTACTTATAAATAAATATAAATATATAAATATTATATTTATAAATAAATTATAAATAAATGTACTTATAAATAAATAATAATAAATAATAATCACTTATAAATGTTGACTCTAGTTTCCTAGGTTTTTGTTTGGCATAATGGTTAAGGTGTTTACTTCCCTAACAAAGTACAAGGTTTGATTCTCACTTTTGACAGCAATTTACTAAGCTTAAAATGGCCCACAAGGTCAACTATCCTAGTATTTATATATGGACCTAGGCACTTACACTTACTTTAGGGGTGACACTTAAAAATTATGTCACATAATGTCCCTGATTTCAGAAGAAAGCAGATTATTGCTGGGTGTCCCCTGGGAAAATGAAACCGTTTAACTGTTTTACAAAA